>NC_083772.1:8541371-8753871 GCF_963514075.1 Conger conger
CCGCGCAGAACCTCGGTTAAATATTTACTGCCGGCCCCTTAAGGCTATGGGGCAGAGGATGGGGAGGGGCTGGGAGGAACGCTAGCCCACCGTTTCTGCTGCTTGACCCTGTTTCAGACATTTTATGACGCAGCCCTGAATAGTTCACCAAAAAAGAGTTCATTTGAGTGATTTGTGTACATGACCCAACCCAAAGTAAGGTGCCACCTTTTAATTTGGGAACTGCCTCTCTTAGGATTTAAGTACAGTTGTGTCTGGGTGTCAATTTTACAGGAGCAGGCTTTATTTTTACCATGTAAACAGGGCAATCAAACTACTGTACTTCCCTGACAATGATATGCTGCTCATAATTGTCTATTTGTATGCGATTGCCGTGTAAATATCCATAACTAAAAGGTATTGTATGTTTGCTGGTTGTTGGCCAGCAGTGACCGTAATCAGAGACTGCATTGATTTCACAAACCGTTGAACAGTGATCTCTAGTGGAAATGTCCCTGCATTACGGTTTCATTCATTTAGCATTCCTTAGCACAGTGCTATTCTACTATTCTGGAATTCTGTATTCAACAACGGAAGCAATCTGTACGTTTTTGTATCCGTTATGTAGCAACGCAACTTTCATGAGGTTTAACAGTGTCAGAGTTAAGTCGGTGAACGTGGTGGGATCTCTAGACCAGGTTGTTCCAGCTGTGTGTGGTTTGCTTAAAGAATGCCACTCCAGGCAGGCTCCATTCTGCCAGCGTTTATGGCCCCTGTAATAGACCAGAGCAGTGTCAGGTCCAGTCAGGCACCTTGGCTTTCACTTCTACGTGGGACAGAGCGGTCTGTAGAATGTACACTTGACATTGGGGCTGGATCTGGTCTAATCCGTAGCAGCCGCTGGTCAAAAACACTGAACAGTTTAGTGTTCATGTAGTGTATTTTCTGTTTGCGGTTTAACCCACAGAAGGTGCAGATGAACTAATTGGCCAAATTTGATCACTGGCCTGCTTTGTTTCAGAGAGGCCAAATATACAGCACACCCCCTACCCATTCCCCCGCCTCACACACACCTACCTACCGCTCTCACATCATCCCCCCCGCCCCCATTCCCCGAAACTCTGTCATCTCACCCACTGCTTCCTTCACAAGCCCTCTGTCCTGTGTGTCTGAGGGTGGCGTTCCTGATCCGTGTGTGCTGTTCATTTCCAGGCCTGACACACACTAAACCTCACCCCTCTGACAGCGGTGGCGGGTTCTGAAGCGGAGCTCAGAGCTTCACCGCGGGGCAGGTGGAGGAACGCACACTTGGACAGATGTGTGATTTTTTTTGTTGTTGTTGTTGCCATAGCTGCCAGAGAGAGATGTTCCACAACAGGAACCGCTCTGTTCTTCTCTGTTTGCTATTCTCCCCCTGATTCACACCCCTGTCAGTCTCTGTCAGACTGTTGCGCTGTAGTATGGTGGCCCACATTCGCCCATGACGCTGCCACACAAAACCGGCTCTCACTGTGCACCGCGTTTGCTGAACTTGGCGTGACCCGTAATTACTTTAAATCCAGTGCCTCTGATTATAATTAGTCCGATGAAAAGGGGAGGAGGGGGGCAAACTTAGCACCTACATTCCCCTTGCTCTCATTGTCCCGGGACAAAGCCAGCACAGGCCAGTCCCGGGGGGGGGATTGGGGGGGGGGGGGGGGGGGGGGGGGGGCGGTGGACGACTCTCTGACAGAGGCCCCTGGGTAACTACGCCCTGGGGAGGAGCTAGACACAACTGCAGGAATGCCCCAGGCCTCAACCTGTAGTGTCAGACAGCTAGCCACTCTTCAGTGGGCAGAAGGAGTTAGTTCTCCGCACTGCGTTCTGTCTCCGCGCTGACGGACATTCACTCCAGAGGTCACGGCGTAGGGGCCAGTTCCTGAACGCGGTGCCTCCCTAGTCCTGCCGTCAACCCCGGCCGTGACATCAGCCTTTAATCTTCCTCTGTCAGGAGGCTGAAGGCCAGGGATCAGGGGGAAATGAGCACGATGAATAATGTATTAGCTTAATAACCGAGGGCCTCTTTTGTTTGAAATGGGGGTTTAGTGCTGTTCTGCTACGCAAATTAGGCTCCCGGTGCCTCTGGTGTTGGGGGGGCGATTGACTGCCCGTTATCTGCTGAAGGGAGACTTGATTTAAAACAGCGCAGAGACCTTGAACAATGTTCAGCTTTGCCACACGTCCCGATTTGGGCCTCGCTGAAAGAAATTTCCCCTCCTTCTGGCGTACTGCCAAAGTAAAGTCACAAAGCTGGCATACACCCGAATGTTAAACAGCTTTAGTTGGAAATCTGTTCAAAATCACAATCGGATAAGTTAAACAAAAGTGTAACTGTTTGCTTTAAGTTGGTTATAGTTTCAATGTACAGAAACTTCTTCACACCCAGTGAACCTTTTTGATACTGTAAGTCGGTGAAAAGTCATCATGCCATCATGACATTCAGGTGAAAACCAGACTAGATTTAGTTGGAAAGTGAAAGTTTTCCAGGCGACTTGGACATAGCTAGGTTCTAGTAAATCCGGGTAAAACCTGAGCTATATTGGGGTTAGCTTAGTCCGTTTCAGTCAAAACATCTCTCAACCTAGATCTACTCCTCTAGGTGTCGAGATTCTGGCTTTTACTCACTGGGCAAGTTGCCAAAAAAACCTGACAGTTTGTGTGAGTTGAGCGGTCCCTCAGGGAGGCCCAGAGTTATCCGGACCTCATCAGCGTGTTCCTGGGCTGCACAGTGACGTCAAAGACAGGTGCATTACTGTGCGGTACAGTGGCCCCTGTAAGCAGCGCCCTGATTGGCTGATCGGCCCCGCAGGTGCTGAACCTGGTCCAATCGTACGTGACGCTGAGGGTGCCTCTGCACGTGTCGTACGTGTTCCACTCCCCGGTGGGGGCCGGAGGCTGGCAGCACTTCGACCTGCAGTCGGAGCTCCGGCTCACCTTCGTGTACGACACCGCCATCTTGTGGAAGGATGGCGTCGGGAGCCCTCCCGAGGCTGAGCTGCAAGGTAGGGCCTGCCGCGCGTTCGTTCATCTTCGGGTTGACGGGCAATTTGACTTTTTTTTCTGTAATCGAGCAGGCATAAATCTTGTCTTCAAAGTTATTACCTCTCTCAACACTGTTTATGTCACTTAGCTTAATTAAGAATTGATCGTTAATTGTCTTGAGCAATCTGTTCCAGTTGGCAGATGATGCCCTTTCTCTTAATTACAGCCTGTCAGAATGTTTGTTTTCTTTCCAACCAGAAAGTGCCATTTGCTTCAGTTATTTGATCATGTGGATAGAAGTTTACTTTCCCCCCGGTCCCCTGTGATCATGCAAAAATCTGTTCAATTGTTCAAAATGCTCATCTTAAATGCACAATCTCACTCATTTTAATTCAATTTGTTTGCACCGTCATAGCATGCTGAAAACAGGAGGAAGGTAATTACCTGCCAGTAGGTGTGGATTATGAAACAAAAACTCTATAATGAAATGCATATTGGTCCTTAGTTTTAGCTCAAAAATGCATACATGTGTATGTTTTTAATCTTAGAAAATGTGCTGCAGTTCTGCAGTCGCAGACAAAAATTCTAAATCATAGAACAAATCTTTTGTCATGAGCCAAAATCGGCCATCTTGGATCTCTCAGCGAATCTTCCTCCGATGGAAGCCTGGCAGTGTGAGATATTTCGGGAACAATGGTAAAAGATGGCCGATATCGCACAGTGTACAGCCAGCATTAGCCGTATTTTTAAGTGAAAGTTGAGGCCAGGTAAGTGTTGATTGGTTTGTTTGTTGGATATTACAGTTGCACTCCGGTAAGAGTTGATTGGTTTGTTTGTTGGATATTACAGTTGCACTCCGGTAAGAGTTGATTGGTTTGATTGTTGGATATTACAGTTGCACTCCGGTAAGAGTTGATTGGTTTGTTTGTTGGATATTACAGTTGCACTCAGGTAAGAGTTGATTGGTTTGTTTGTTGGATATTACAGGTGCGCTTAGGTAAGTGTTGATTGGTTTGTTTGTTGGATAATACAGGTGCACTCAGGTAAGAGTTGATTGGTTTGATTGTTGGATATTACAGGTGCACTCAGATAAGAGTTGATTGGTTTGTTTGTTGGATATTACAGGTGCGCTTAGGTAAGTGTTGATTGGTTTGTTTGTTGGATATTACAGGTGCACGCAGGTAAGTGTTAATTGGTTTGTTTTTTGGATGTTACAGGTGCGCTGTTCCCCACCAGCATGCGCATTAACGGGGAGGGTCGTCTGGTGGTCAACTTCCGCACCGAGGCCCGCTTCCGGGGTCTGTTCGTGACGTCACACTCCGGTGAGTACAACTCTGCCTCTGTCAGCCTCAATGAACACTTTACAATCCAGTCATTTAGCTCCGGGGTCCCCAAACTCAGTCCTGGGGCCTGTTCCACTCTCCCCCAAATCTGGAACATGGGCTGAAGTAAAAAGAGCTGTTCTGGGTTTTACTCTGTGCAGTTATCACCTCAGTGGTCCTGCTTTGTGGAACAGGGCTCTGGAGGATGCCTGTGTCTGTTTGTTTCTGTTACTGCCAATCGCTGATCAATTAAACGGGCGTTTTACATTGTTTCAAGTCGTTTTACAAGTTTTTCTTAAATTCATCTTAATTGTATGAATACTTGGTAGTTGCTTCAGAGTCAACGTTTCTGCAGTTCGGATCTGACTTAGTTTACCTGTAAATCTATCATTTACACAGTTAAAATACACGTATGTAGCCTGTCTAAAGGAATCATCTACCATAGAAAATGAAAGCATTAGTTGATTTGACTAATGAAAAGTCCTGGTATAACTTGAGAGTGCATGTCCTCCAATAGACATTATAGACAAATGTTTAAAAACTAAGAACGATTATTACAGTAGCAGTGACGCAAAGGCCAATGAAAGAAAGAGAAAGAGCATCTAAATGGGGTCATGCTGCTGTTTCAGCCTCTACTCTGCCCTCCATGGTGATCTAATGCTGAGTTTTGGTGCTGCTGTTTCAGCCTCCACTCTCTCCTCCATGGTGATCTAACGCTGAGTTTTGATGCTGCTGTTTCAGCCTCCACTCTGTCCTCCATGGTGATCTAACGCTGAGTTTTGGTGCTGCTGTTTCAGCCTCTACTCTGCCCTCCATGGTGATCTAACGCTGAGTTTTGGTACTGCTGTTTCAGCCTCCACTCTGTCCTCCATGGTGATCTAACGCTGAGTTTTGGTGCTGCTGTTTCAGCCTCCACTCTGTCCTCCATGGTGATCTAACGCTGAGTTTTGGTGCTGCTGTTTCAGCCTCCACTCTGTCCTCCATGGTGATCTAACGCTGAGTTTTGGTGCTGCTGTTTCAGCCTCCACTCTGTCCTCCATGGTGATCTAACGTTGAGTTTTGGTGCTGCTGTTTCAGCCTCCACTCTGTCCTCCATGGTGATCTAACGCTGAGTTTTGGTGCTGCTGTTTCAGCCTCCACTCTGTCCTCCATGGTGATCTAATGCTGAGTTTTGGTGCTGCTGTTTCAGCCTCCACTCTGTCCTCCACGGTGATCTAATGCTGAGTTTTGGTGCTGCTGTTTCAGCCTCCACTCTCTCCTCCATGGTGATCTAACGCTGAGTTTTGGTGCTGCTGTTTCAGCCTCCACTCTGTCCTCCACGGTGATCTAACGCTGAGTTTTGGTGCTGCTGTTTCAGCCTCCACTCTCTCCTCCATGGTGATCTAACGCTGAGTTTTGGTGCTGTTGTTTCAGCCTCCACTCTGTCCTCCATGGTGATCTAACGCTGAGTTTTGGTGCTGCTGTTTCAGCCTCCACTCTGTCCTCCATGGTGATCTAACGCTGAGTTTTGGTGCTGCTGTTTCAGCCTCCACTCTGTCCTCCATGGTGATCTAACGCTGAGTTTTGGTGCTGCTGTTTCAGCCTCCACTCTGTCCTCCATGGTGATCTAACGTTGAGTTTTGGTGCTGCTGTTTCAGCCTCCACTCTGTCCTCCATGGTGATCTAACGCTGAGTTTTGGTGCTGCTGTTTCAGCCTCCACTCTGTCCTCCATGGTGATCTAATGCTGAGTTTTGGTGCTGCTGTTTCAGCCTCCACTCTGTCCTCCACGGTGATCTAATGCTGAGTTTTGGTGCTGCTGTTTCAGCCTCCACTCTCTCCTCCATGGTGATCTAACGCTGAGTTTTGGTGCTGCTGTTTCAGCCTCCACTCTCTCCTCCATGGTGATCTAACGCTGAGTTTTGGTGCTGCTGTTTCAGCCTCCACTCTGTCCTCCACGGTGATCTAATGCTGAGTTTTGGTGCTGCTGTTTCAGCCTCCACTCTGTCCTCCATGGTGATCTAACGCTGAGTTTTGGTGCTGCTGTTTCAGCCTCCACTCTGTCCTCCACGGTGATCTAACGCTGAGTTTTGGTGCTGCTGTTTCAGCCTCCACTCTCTCCTCCATGGTGATCTAACGCTGAGTTTTGGTGCTGCTGTTTCAGCCTCCACTCTGTCCTCCATGGTGATCTAACGCTGAGTTTTGGTGCTGCTGTTTCAGCCTCCACTCTCTCCTCCATGGTGATCTAACGCTGAGTTTTGATGCTGCTGTTTCAGCCTCCACTCTGTCCTCCATGGTGATCTAATGCTGAGTTTTGGTGCTGCTGTTTCAGCCTCCACTCTGTCCTCCATGGTGATCTAACGCTGAGTTTTGGTGCTGCTGTTTCAGCCTCCACTCTGTCCTCCATAGTGATCTAACGCTGAGTTTTGGTGCTGCTGTTTCAGCCTCCACTCTGTCCTCCATGGTGATCTAATGCTGAGTTTTGGTGCTGCTGTTTCAGCCTCCACTCTGTCCTCCATGGTGATCTAACGCTGAGTTTTGGTGCTGCTGTTTCAGCCTCCACTCTGTCCTCCATGGTGATCTAACGCTGAGTTTTGGTGCTGCTGTTTCAGCCTCCACTCTGTCCTCCATGGTGATGTGCCCGGACCAGCCCGGCCTCACCTTCAACCTGAGCCTGGTGAGGAGTGAGCCCACCTACAACCAGCCCATGCAGCAATGGACCTTCATCTCCGACTTCGCCGTAAGATCGCCCTCCTCCTCCTCGTGCGCTCTAACACCAGTAACGTAACGGCTCAGTGGTCACTCCTGTCAGACAGGGCCCCAGTTTCCTGTGAATATCCTAGTATAGTGGTGGGCAATTTCAATCCTGGAGGGCCAGTGTTTGAACAAGTGTTCTTTTGATTCTACCAGTTACCCTGCCTAAATGAGACATCACACACCACGCTGGTTCACTCGTAGATTAGATCACAGTAAAACTTTCCATTTAGGGATAGAAGAACAGTCTTTTTATCTAAGTATATCTAAGAGTGTCACCTTTATCACTGTGTCAGAGAATTTTGTTTAGTTTCCAAAGGGTTTTTCATTTTTCCTCTAGAGCACCCCCAGGAAGTTTAATTTTGAAGAGGGTTAAATTAAGTTCTAAGATCACAACTATGTGATTAGATTGTTCTTAACTGAACATTTTAATGCTGGTGTAACCATCACTACTGGTAATTGTTAGCAATGGAGTTTAAGAACTTTAGACTTTAGAATTTAGAACTTAAAACATTCCAAATAACCTACTCTTCAAAGGGTGAAATCTGCTGCCCTTCGCGTTTCACAGCATGTTCCAATACCCACTGATCCCTTGTGGAAATGAAAGTCCATTATTATTAAGCAGGAATATGACGCACTGTATTCAAGCTGGAAAAAGTTATTTGTCGTGTGGTGACTTATTAATTTCAACACTGGAACTGTCTGTTCTCTGACCTTCTCCTGTCCTGCTTTATTCTACCTTCCACGCTGCCCCCTGCAGGTGAGAGATTACTCGGGCACGTACACAGTGAAGCTCATCCCCTGCACGACTACTCCGTACCTGGAGTACAGCTTTCCCCCCGTCTGCAACCCCAGGGAGCCTGTGACTTTTGACCTGGACATCCGCTTCCAGCAGGTGACCGCCAATACATGCATTTCAGTTTTTTTATTGACGTCACTCAGTCCAGGTTACGGAATGGTGTTACTGGGGTCATTGTCTATCTGTCTGTCTGTCTCTCCCTCTATCTATCTCAGGTGAGCGACCCAGTGGCTGCAGAGTTCAGCCTGAACACTCAGATGTTCCTGCTGTCCAAGAAAACACTCTGGCTGTCTGACGGCTCCATGGGATTTGGTCAGGAGAGCGACACTGCTTTCTCAGAGGGTATGGAAACACAAAGTGTTTATTTTGCTAGTCACAGTGAGTATGGACGAACAATTAAACAAACAAACAGACACCTTGGATCTATATAGCACTTCTGGATAAATACAATTTCATCCAAAAGAATAAACCTCGCCTCAGCCACCACCAATGTGTTGCACCCACCTGGGTCAGTCATTTTGCACCAGGACGACCACCACACATGAGCTGAGGTGGAGCGGGGGACATTTAGGTATAAGTTCCTATTTCAGTGATTGTGCTTTCTGGTTAATAACACTATTTCATAATTGTTCTCATCAGGATTTGCATGAGTGTACAGCACACTCTTATTTAACCCAGTTGTGAGTACAGCCGCTGTACGTTTAAAATGAAGTCTACAACACAAAAAGTGCGAGAAGTGAAGGGGTCTGAATACTTTCTGTGTCTGTGTCACGGGGTGTATAATATTTCATAATGTTTATATTTATTGCTTATGAGCCTGTATATCTTCCTTTGCTTATTGTCTAATAATTATCTGATTGGGGTCCTAATCGTTTGTATGGGTATGGTTTTACCTACGTAGGGGGGGAGGGCCTTGGACAGGAGGACAGAGAGAGGGATATTTTCTGTTAAACGTACGCCACGTCATGTTTTCGTTTTGTTTGTTTGAATAAGTTTCATCACGTTTAATATCGTTTGACTTTGATCGTAATAAACACCATAAACTTCACTTTCGACTGGACATGAATTCAATGGAACGAGTGAGACAGCAACGAGCCAACCTAAGCCTCTCGGCGACCTCTGTTTGATCTAAAAGTCGCTACGCAGGGTAAAAGATCCCCTTTGTTCCCTGCAGGCGACATCATCTACGGCCGGGTGATGGTGGACCCTGTGCAGAACCTGGGTCACTCCTTCATGTGTAACATCGAGAAGGTCTTCCTCTGCACGGGAGCTGACGGATACGTCCCCAAGTACAGCCCCGCCAACTTCGAGTACGGCTGCCTGGCCGACTCGCCCTCCCTGCTCCACAGGTTTAAGATTGTGGTAAGCACAAGGCTGCTCCTGCTTTGTGTGGCTCGCTGGGTCTCGGTCCTGGTCCTGGTCCTGGTGGGCCGCGGGTCCTGCTGTGTCTGTTTTCATCTTAACCCTTTGAGGAGTAGGTTTTTTTTGGTGTGTTCTTGGGTCAGTGTTCTGTTACTCCATTGTTTTCTGTTGCCACTTGTGGTTGTGACATTGACAGCATTGCTGTTGTTCAGTTAAGAACATTCTGTCAGGGAAGGGGAGTTTAAGGTAAAATGTCCGAATCCAGCAACTAACATCCTTGTTTAACGAGGCACGCTGAGTACCGAACAGTGCATCAACTCTTAAAACCTCTCACTTATCCAACTTGTAAAATGGGGACATGTCTAGGGGAAAGAGTTATCTGCCCACCCAGCAGTCTCCCACAAATTGCCTCCCACAAAATTTTGGAAGTGAACTAATCCTGCCGTGAATTGACGGACAATCTCAAGATTAGTAACCAAAAAGTAATCAAATAAATTGCCAAATTAGTGAATAGGCAGAGAAATCTATTGGATCAATCCTTATCAAGATGTAGAACCTTTATCAAATGGGCAACCACTACACTGTGCCACCCATAATTAGTTAAAAATGAGAAGGACTGGGTTCTTTCCAGCAGTCAGGAATGTTGGGGTGGTTTCTGCTGATCTTCTTCCCAAGCCATGAAGTAATAAAATGCTCTGCATAGTTTAACAGAGCAGGCTACATAATCATGAGTTTGCTAAATTCTGTCAAAGGCAACAATCAATACTAGTTATCCAACCATTCCAATCACATTTTTGTGATCTTAGATATGAAAGGGTTAAATTCCACGTCCAGCTCGGACTCAGGAGGCTAGTTGAGGCGGGTCAACCATGTAATTCAAACCCAGTTTCGATGATCAGTTGGGTAACATCAAAAACCAGCTCTATCTGTGGCTCTCCTGGACCAGAGACTTCAAGAACGTCCAAGTAAATGATCCAGCAGCATGATCCCGAATTCTTCTCCACTGTAGGACAAAGCCCAGCCCGAGACACAGGCCAGGAATTTTGGGAATGTGGGATTCAACACCCTCCTGGCTGTGGACGACCCGGAAGCGTTGCCCTTGGTGAGGCAGCCGGGATCCGACGGGTTTCGACTGGACTCCTCCGCCCTGTTTCAGGTTTGTCCAGATCTCTCTCTCTCTCTCTCTCTCTCTCTCTCACTCGCTCTCACTCCCCCTCCCTGTGCACTCACTCCCACAAAAACACACACTCGCTCCGTCTCTTTCTCTCTCATGAAATGAACTGAAATGAATGAACTTGGATGAGTTTCCCAGGATTTTACTGACCTGGAGTGGGGTTGACCTCTGACCTCTGACCCCTGACACTTCTCCTCTCACACCTGCAGGTGTCGGCCGGGAGGGAATGGTACATCCACACCATCTACACGGTCCGGTCCCGGGAGAACGCCAACCGGGGGATCGGGAAGAGAAGCCTGGAGTTCCACTCGCTGGCGCGGGGCGGGGACCCTGCGGCGGGCGCCGGGTCTCGGTCCAAGCGGTCGACCGACGGGGAGGAGGATGTGGCCAGGGAGATCGGCGAGGAGAGCAACAGGGGCACCAACATCCTGCACGTCAGCCTGGACCGCAGCCGGCGCGGGACCGGGCCCGGCCGCGAGGTGTCCTCCGAGGGCCCGATCCCCCGCGAACTCAACCCCCGGCACGACGACGACGGCGCCGGCGCGGTTACCATCGCGAGCATCCTGGTGGGGGTGCTCCTGGCCGTCCTCGTCGTCGTCCTGGCCGTCCTGCTGGCCTGCTCCAAGCAGAGGAAGAGGAAGAAGAAGAAGGACGCGCCCAAGGCCTCCAGCAGCACCGAGCCCATGGTGACCACGGCCACGGGGTACCATGGCAACGACAGCTCGGAGGTCTGACCGGCGCCCTCAGACCTTGTGACGTGCCGTTCGCTTGATTTGCAAGTGCCTCATACCTGTACACTGGGCATACCTGTACACTGGGATTCATTCAGAGAAGTTTAAAAACGTCCCACACAACTGAGGAGGCTTTGGTTTCAACAAAAACCGCCACAACAACACGAACACAAGCTCTGCGTCTCCCTATCTACAGCGAGTCACCGTATCTGAACAAGAGGCACACGATTTGTTATGGTTTATTAATGGTGTTTGTCTTTCCAAAGGACTATTTGAATTTATCCAAAGGTGCTAGAGGCTCCCCTATTTGTCGAATAGGGTTTTGCCCAAGGTTAAGGATCACTGAGATGAGATTAAACATATGGGTCAATGAAAAGGATGGGATTTTTTTTAAGGCCATTTAGTTATGTAAGCACATTATTTATACTGTAAGAACTCACCGTTGTGTTTTCCTGTCAGTGCACTTCACGATGTTGTCAACCCTTGATGTCAAGATTTCATGTTGTGTGTCCCTGTAGTGTGTTCATTTTCTGATTCAAAATGAGTCGGACTAAACTAGCAAATGTCATTTGATGTAAGACGACTGCTCAGCATCGCGAGGAATGCTGAATATTGGTGAACTCTTTTTGGATTGTTATTTTCTGAAATATTACAGTTCATGTACGGTATTTGCGAAATAATTGCATTTCTGTTGTCATTGTCATCTTTTTTTTATATGACTTTTTGGGTTTTGCGTCCCACAGCCATCACTGTGGAGCGGGTTTGGTTTTGTCTCTGCTCGTCCCACAGCCATCACTGTGGAACGGGTTTGGTTTTGTCTCTGCTCGTCCCACAGCCATCACTGTGGAACGGGTTTGGTTTTGTCTCTGCTCGTCCCACAACCATTACTGTGGAGCGGGTTTGGTTTTGTCTCTGCTCGTCCCACAGTGGAGCGGGTTTGGTTCTGTCTCTGCTCGTCCCACAGTGGAGCGGGTTTGGTTCTGTCTCTGCTCGTCCCACAGTGGAGCGGGTTTGGTTTTGTCTCTGCTCGTCCCACAGTGGAGCGGGTTTGGTTCTGTCTCTGCTCGTCCCACAGTGGAGCGGGTTTGGTTTTGTCTCTGCCCGTCCCACAGCCATCACTGTGGAGCGGGTTTGGTTTTGTCTCTGCTCGTCCCACAGTGGAGCGGGTTTGGTTTTGTCTCTGCTCGTATACCATTTCTGCATGTCCGCTGCTCTTATTGTTGATTTCGAGTAAAAATGTCTGTCTCTAGATGGTTTTATGAAACACCTTTGGATTACATTTTAACGAGCTTGAGAGAGAAGCCACAACCTCTTAACCTCATAGCGCTAAGTGGAAAACATTTTTCCTATGCCTGTTGTGTATCAAATCATTTTGATTTATTTAACAATGATAGTGTCCCAGAAAAACTAGCACTGATTTTTTTATTTTTATTTTTATTTTATAATCAAACATTTTCAGAGCACTGTAGTGATCTGTTTATCAAGACAGCTGTTCTGCTATAACGCAGTCACAGATACAGTAGACCTGCTAGATACAAATAATATTTTTGTAAGGTGAAGGGCACATTCGTACGTATATTTTCTAAGAGTATCCAAGATGTTTACTAGCCTAGCGGAACCGGACGGAACTGGCGAGTTGTTCGCCCTGTGGGGCTGTGTTGTTGACAGACTGCCATTCTATTTGTTTTCCCCGTTATTTTAAAATCAGAGCACAATACTCACAGGCATATTCAGTTAGAATCCATCAAATCAAACTGAATAAAGTGATTGATTCACATAAAAGAAATACTCGTATTAGCCAGAAATGAAATTATTAGCCGTTTATATACCTGGGTGAAAGATACAGGCCTCACCTGGATTGATCTTGTTTGTTTGTTTGTTTTTTATATCATACAGCCTATTCCACACAGCTTACTACTTTTGATATTTTCACTGATATACCATAATCATGATCATATTTATTTTGCTACCATTTAGGGGTCCTCACATATTAAATGATTTACTACTGGGATGTATTGACTTATACTTTCATGATTTTCTTTTTCTATGAAATACAAAACAATCACTTGTCTACATTATACTGGATGGCCACTATCATTGTGGTGGTGGAGTCAAGTAGATGTAATTTTGTGACGTGAAATTATTGTCCTCATTGCTTGGAAAGCTTTGTGATTGCAGGCCTCTGAGCTAGCCACAATGCTACATTGGTGTGGAGATTTGTGCTAGATTTGTGAAATTGTTCATCAGTTCAGTGCTTTCCTAAAAACCTCAGATGAGTCACTGGAAATGGGTTATTTTGCACCTCTGTACGCTGCCAGAACACTTTGACACCACTGATGCCACGGTCTTTATTTCAAAATAGGAATGCTATGCAATCTACGACACAGCAAATGTAAGAGTATAGTGCGTTCTAAAATGTTGTGTTTTTTGCTAATGTTGTGTATTTATGTAACATTTTGCTTCTTGTTGCTCACCTCATATAGATATTTGGTGCATTTTCATTATTCCTGACTGAACCTGTCTTGAACACATGTATTGCCTATATGTGTGTATACACATGTATGTATGTATATACATATGTTTTGAAAAATGAATATAGTTTGGATGTTTTGGGGAATGGTCAGTGTTAAAATATTGCCAATGTACTGTAAGTATTTGTAACATAGACCTCTGGAGCAGAGTGTGAATGCGGTCTGCAAAATAAAGATTTTTTTTTTTTTTTTCAAATGATGTTTCTTGACTCAAGATCACTGCTGTGGATTTTGGGAATAAATATGCCTTTCTGCTTGTCAGGACCAGGTGTGTTTTTCTGTACTTTTTGGTGTGCGTTTTATAAACTGGTGAAACTTGCTGTGATTTCCACCCAATGTGGACAGAAACAGAGGTCATGTTGGTTGAGTTATCTTTATGAAAGTAAAGGTAAACATTTGGCTGTCGGTTCCATTTTTTCATAGCAGCCTATCAGTCAGTTTTTTATGTGTGTCAAACAGTTTATATGTTTTATGTACATGCTGCATATCAGCTGACAAGGCCTTTTGAATGATGTGTGGATTATTAAATACATTTTAGGCAGTCAGAGATTTAAATTAATCACAGGTGAATCAATCAAATCTCAGAGCATCACAATGTCATCAGGATCTTTTTAGTTTCCCAATATGTGTGCTCTTCACACCTTGAAATTGTTCCTTGAAATAAATTCTTTATTTTGAAAATGATAAATAATGCTAATTTTTTTGGAATAACAGCATATTGTAAGAATGAGTTTATAAACATACAACGCAGACCTCGGGAGCAGATATTGCTCTATAGATTGGTAATATGAAGTTTTCAGCCCACTTGCGCAGCTTTTTAAATCGGGACCTCATGAAACTTGAAAGTTTTATCGTATACACCATAGATGATAACATTTAAATTATTTCAATTTCTGTTGAATTCTCAACACTAGCACTGATTTTACCTTTGTAGAGATATCTGTTTAACATCTGTGTTTTTTTTTTGTTTTGTTTTTTTGGGCAAAAACAAATCTGATTTCTGGGAAACCATGTGACCCTTTTGCATAAGCCCCTCTGCACTGCCAACTCCTGTAGAGGAATTGAGGGACCATGGTCAGTGAGCTCATTCTGTTGACTCACTGCTGCAGCTGAGCAGACTGGGGTATATGCTAGTCCTCATAAACTGACACCGAACAAGTGAATATTTTAATGAGATTCATTATTTTAGTGTTAGGTTTTCTGTTTTCCGTTTCATTGTAACTTACGATTAAATTCTAAAAAAATTTCTCATTTTGTTTTTGAACATTACTGGTAGCATGTGAGGTAAAATAGGTTATTGTATTTGTGCAGGTATTGCAGAAGTGGTAGAAGACTGGCTCTGTAAGAGAGCTCCAGATGGACTTGGCGTTTCTCCTCGTGATCTGTGCTTTCAGTGCCGTGAGTGCACAAACACCACAGTGAGTAGTCAAATTGACTATTTTATTCATTTATAGACTTGAACCTGGCTGTAATACATATCCCTGTGTGTGTATGAGTATGAGGGAGAGTGTGTGTGTGTTTGTATGTGTGTGTGTGTGTGTGTGTGCATGCATATGTATGAGTATGATGGAGAGTGTGTATGTGCGTGAATGTGTCTGTGTTTGTGAGAGTGTGTGTATGTGTGTGTATGTATGAGTATGAGGGAGAGTGTGTGTGTATGTATGTGTGTGTGCATGCATATGTTGGAGTATGATGGAGAGTATGTAAATGTGTGTGTGCATGAATGTGTTTGCATGTTTGTCAGAGAGAGTGTGTATGTGTGTGTGTGTATGTATGAGTATGAGGGAGAGTGTGTCTGTTCGCTTGTGTGTGTGTTTGTGAGAGAGTGTGTATGTATTTGAGGGGGGACTGTGTGTGTGTGTGTGTGTGTGTGTGAGAGAGAGAGAGAGAGAGGGGGGGGAGGCAGAGGGTTGGGGCGTGTGTACACGACGTGGGGGACGGGGGGGTGTGATTGCATGTATGCATTTGGGGCATGTACAGGTACACGGTGTATGTGTGTGTTCATATGTGTGTGTGTGTTTCTTTACGTGCGCGTGTGTGTTTCCAGGTATCTGATCACAGCTCCGAGCCTTGTGCATGTGGGTGTGGAGGAGTCAGTGACGGTGCAGCTCCACCAGGCCACTAGGCCTGTGACCATCACACTGTACTTTCGACATCAGAGTAAAGATCTGTCACACAGACAGACAGTGACCCTCAATGCAGGCAACAGCTACCAGGCAGTGGTCAAACTAAAGGTATACATACTTCAGTGTCAGGAATCGGGCAAAGAGAATCAATCACAGGGATAAAGCTTACAGCAGGCTTTATTGACAAAGGGCAGATCCGAAATGTAATCCACAAGCAGCCAATGGTGGAGATCCAGGCAGAGGGGTATATGTGTTGCAGGCAGAGCGTAATCGTGAGACAGGCTGACTTCCAAAACCGAGGAGACAGAAAGGCAAAGGTACAAATCCAAAAAATCCGAAGCAGAGTCAAAAAAACCAGGCAGAGTTAAAAACCATGAAATACAAAAACGGAGTGGGGCAGATACAGGACACAGGGCAGAGGGCACTGGGCACAGGACACAGGGCAGAGGGCACAGGTACGGTGAAGCTAGAACCAGGGTAGGGAACATAATCACAGACGAACTAGCAACAAGAAACTGAAAAGGACAGGTTTAGTAGACTAACAAATTAACTAAACGATAAACAGATGTAAGTGCTGGGGAACAGAGACAGCTTGGAGAAGACAGGAAGGAAGTACATATATGGTGTTAGAGGCATAGACACTAAATGGGACACAGCTGAATCAAATAGATGAAGGTGAATGGAGCAGGAAACAGACTACGGAAAGGCAACAAAAAGGTAACAAAAGGCAAAAACGCTGGGGACTTAGACATAAAAACAGATAACAGAAAGCACACTAAACGTAATTGCGACCCAATACTAGAAACAATTTACCATTTCTTCCACTCATCTCCTCCCCTCCATTTCTCCACATACGTACGTACTCCCTGATAGGAGATGAGGTGGTAGTGGAGGAAAGGAGGATGCATTCTTTGAGTACTGGGATGCACCCTGAGGGTATTCACACCCCTCCTTGATGCTGATATATGCTGTGTGTTTATTTCATTTTTACCCTCAGCACCTGTCCAGGTGAGCATGTATCAAATCAGATGATCATATATCAATTTTTGTAGGTGGAGCCAGACTTGTACAAGGATACAAAGTTTGGTAAAGTGTCTTATGTGAATCTGGTGGCAGAGGGAGAAGTGAAAAATTCGGCAAGTTGCCTTTTGTCCACCAGAAAAGGCTACATCTTTATCCAGACTGACAAACCCATCTACAACCCAGGGGAAGCAGGTAAAGTTATTGGTGCTATTTTTCCATTTTGGTTCCTTTCTTCCATCCTGCATTTGTCAGTCACCTTTTACGGTTTGCCCCTTTTCCAGCAAAATACCGAATCTTCACATTGGACAATTACATGCGGCCCACAGATGAGAGCATCACCATTAATATATTTGTAAGTACAGGTTGTGTACGATATAAGCCCCTTACCTTTCATAGCACTGATAAGCCCATTATTCATGACTGAATAATCTCTTTTAAAAGAGCTCATTTTCTCTCCACAGAATTCCAAAGGTTTGATGGTATACAAGGGAAATGTTCTGTCAAAGCAAATCTTTCAGAGACATATTGACATCCCCGGTGTTGAACAGTAAGTTATTGTTTTGTACGTTTGCTCATCATGCAAAGGGGAATGCAGTTGTAGCAGTGTAGCAGTGGAAAACCTATGTCTAGTATACGTATACTGGGGGAGGGGCGTTGAATTACAGAAAAGGCAAAAAAAACCGGGTTCTTCTTCAAAAACTTGACATCTATCTTTAAGGGCTGGCCATTGGAGAATTGTCGCATCGTTCACAGACTTGCCCTTGTCAAACTCCTCTGTAGAATTTGAAGTCAGAGAATATGGTGAGTTGTTTCAACTGAGTGCAGTCTTTCTGACCGAAACACAGACGCTTTCATGTGTAACATATTTTAATGTGATATAAAATGATCACTTTATTTCTTGTCACGGTTTCAGTTCTTCCATCATTCGAGGTGAAGATCGAGTCGGCTAAAAAATACCACCTGCTGAAGGCCGAGTCCTTCCAATTCAGTGTGTCTGCAAGGTAGCTGGATCGTGAAATTTCAATCATAATAGCAGGTTGTTTTTCCGTTGGCCACCCTGTGTACCTGTGTTTGTCATCTTCTGGTGTTTTCAGATACACCTACGGGAAGGGTGTCAACGGCATAGCTTACGCGAGATTTGGGATTATTGATGAACAAGGCAATAAAACCTTTCTGCCGGGCCTGGAGAAACAGACTGCTGTAAGTGAAGTTTAGTCATTTCCACATTTATTCATTTCAAGTGTAGGTGCTTAGTTAGCTACAGATCTTGGTCACTCATGTAATGGTTCTGGATTCAGATTGTTTTCTGTGCTCGATTTATCTTGCCTGGTGCAATTGAGCCCTCCAAGAGAACCATAATGGGGGTGTTAGAATTGTGAAAATGCCACGTGGAGCATTCCGCTGTGGGAGTACTTATTTCCCCTGTGGTTTAGATCCTGGATGGAAATGCGGAAATCACACTTCTCACCAAGGATCTGCGTGGAAAAGCGGAAAGTCTGGACACAAACATCGAGGGCCAGCGTATTTACATCGCAGTCACGGCCCTGGAGACTGCAAGTGAGTCCTTTCACATGAGCAGCATCTCGGTTAACCTCAACTTTACTTTGCTCTAGCCAAATTCCATCGCTTTTGGGGGGGGCACCGTTTACAGGAAAAACAGGACATTGGGGAAATTGTGAAAGGCCTCCGTAAAAAAGTTGATAAGCGGTTACCCACTGATCTTCTCTTCCCTTGTAGGTGGAGAGTTGGAGGAGGCTGAGAGCAGCTCAGTGAAGATAGTGAATTCTCCATATACAATAGACCTCTCCAAAACAAAACAGTACTTCACACCTGAGGGACTATTCTCCATCCTGGTTGGTGACACTTATTCAGAACATGGGCCAATGACACTCGCACTTGCCTACACATGCACACACACATACACACATACTCACACATTTACACACATACCAACACATACGCACACATAGAAACTCATGCACACACATACACACACACACACACGCACATGCACTCACATACCAACACATGCACACACACATACACACATACTCACACATTTACACACATACCAACACATACACACACATAGAAACTCATGCACACACATACACACACACACACACGCACATGCACTCACATACCAACACATGCACACACACATACACACATACTCACACATTTACACACATACCAACACATACGCACACATAGAAACTCATGCACACACATACCCACACACACACACATACACACACACGCACATGCATACACATACCAAGACATGCACACACACATGTACACACACACACACACACACACACACATACAAACACTGTTCACTATGTTCACAGGCCACTACGACGTACCCCGATGGCACCCCTGCCCCGGGCCTCTTAATGAAAGCCTCAGTTGAGGTCAGAGGTCAGGAGCCTGAGACGATCGAGGTTCAGGCCAGATCAAAAAACAATGGCGAGGAGGTCGCTCTCACCTTCAAAGTTCCCCGACTGGCAGAGTCCTTGGACATCAAGGTACCGCGCATCCTCCAGACGGACAGTGTGTAGTCAGTCTGCAGATGTGGAGCGTCTCAAAACACATGAACTCTTCCCACTACAGGTGTTCGCAGAAGGCGAAGACAAGGATGTCGTGCTCAGCGATGCACACATGACGGCCAGCGCCACTGTCTCCAAAAGCAAGAGTTACCTGAGTGTGGAGGTGCCACACCTCATTCTGGAAAAAGGACAGGAACTGACAGTGACTTTCAGAGACATCACTCCTCCAGGACGACAAAGGCCCACACACATCTATTACATGGTCAGATGTGGACTCATTGTTATCGCTTAATAAACCACAATTAGGCAGTCATATTCCTGGAGTTCTTCACATTTTACAGATATTACAGAACTGTGTACTTTGTGTGCATGGTAACCAAAACGCATCTTGTCTAATATTCGATCCAATTAACATTGTCAACTGTTTGAATGCAAGAAGCAACTCCAGCACTTCAGAATCAGGATGTCTGCTCTTGCTACACAGACCATTAGTGTTTACCACTTTTTATGAATAACATTTATAAAGGGAGTTGTGTTTACCCTTTCTCCTTCGTTGTTGCAGATTTTCAGCAAGGGCAGAGTGGTTCGGATGAACAAGGTACAGAGATCAGAGGTCACGTCTGTCAGTCTCCCTTTCAGCCATGACCTGGTCCCTGCCTTTCGCGTGGTGGCCTATTACTTTGCGAGCCCCACTGAGTTTGTGGCGGACTCAGTGTGGGTGGACGTTCAAGATGTCTGCGAGGGACAGGTAGGAAATCACGAGGCTGATGCAGTGCCGCAAAGCACCACACAGCTACATGAGTGCTAATAGCGCCCCCTTGTGGAGGATCTTCAGTCTGCTAAACATGAGTGAGCGAGCAAGTGAACAAGTGAGCGATTGAGCAATTGAGTGACTGAGCGAGTGAGGTATTGGCTTTTCAATTGTGCCACCAAGGCTAAAAATATCGTCACGTACATGCACTTTGTATGTGTTACAGTGATGTGGCATGGTCTGTATGAATTGGCGTTTTAGGTGAGAATCCAGCCATTTGAGGAAGAGTATAAGCCTGGGGGAAGTGTCGATGTGATGATTCACACAGAAGGGGCTGAGAAGGTAGCACTGGCTGCCATCGACACCGCGGTGTACATCCTCAACAAACGAAACAAACTCACCGCGCAGAAGGTAAGGCCCGCAGACAAAAATATTCCCCTTTCTCTTATAAAACCTTACTCTGCCCGTCCCGTGTAGACCGTCCCCTGGAAGTATCAGGGACGTATTCTGAGCTCCAGAATTATTGGCGCCCTTAATAAAATATGGGTACAAAAACATACATAAACATTTTTTTAGTTTACAGCACTTTTTGTGAAGATGTATCAGGGGTGCCAATAATTCTGGAGCCCACTGTAAGTGTGTAATTCCCCAAAGGGGGAGAAGTATTTTCTCAAGAGAGACAGGTACAAGGGTTGTCGAAGAACTCCATTGGCAACTTGGTACCTGCCCAATTGAACATTAGACCATAAAAAAGTTATGCAAACAAGACCAAAGCAACACTGGTAAACATTGACTGATGGTATGTTATGTGAGATTGATACTGCAGTATGCTGCAAAGTAAAGTATTTGGGATTAGATAAATAATTGCACAGTATATTTGATCCGACTTGCACTCTTTAGACTCTGTTTAGAGACCATTTGAGATTAGACCCCGCTCCGTGCTTGAGTCTTCTCCCCCTGTCTCATGCAGATGTTTGATTACATGAACTCTTATGACCTGGCCTGCACCAACGGTGGAGGGAAAGACCATATCTCTGTCTTCACTGATGCTGGCCTCACCTTCATCTCTAGTAGCTCTAAAGCTCCTCTTCCTCATGGTGAGGAAGGCCGATGCTAATGCTGAAACACAAAGCTTTTCAACCAGGGCTAAACACCCCCTAATTCCACGATACCTTTTTACACAATACCTTTTAGAAAGTAGGGTTTTTTGTTTTTTTTGAGGAACTATTACCAAAACCAGAAAATTAGGTTTCCTGAATTTTGTCTGTCCTTTCATTGTGACACCAGTATTAGGATGATCAGTTACAAACAGCGAAAAGGGTTAAAGCTTGGCTATAAACAACCTTTTCTCTCTCATTAAGCTCTCAGCATGTAGTCTTTCCTCTACCTCTGGAAAACCTGCACTAAGGAGGCAATTAAACACACCTTGGCAATTACAAACACCTGTGACGCTATGTGTCCCAAACATTATGGTGCCCTGAAATGGTTGGAACTATGTATAGACATTGCTGTAATCCCTACATGATGAAACCAAAATTAATAAAATACCCTTGAATAAAATCAGAGAATGTGCACATGTTAATTGTGTGATTCCGAATACAAAATTGTGGCAAATGAGAGGCAAATCAAGACATAATGGGTCCTTGTCCCAAATGTTATGGAGGGCACTGTATAACCTTTATCAGCAGCAATTGCAACTAAATGCTTCCTGTAATTTAATATCAATTTTTAACATCACTGTTCAATAATCTTAGCCCTCTCGAACTGATTTAATTCAGACAAATTAGTAGGTTTTTGTACATTTCAGGTCATGCCACAGAATCACTAGTGGCAGGATTTGACTGGGGCTTTACATTCATGGAAGTGTACACTTCAATTACATTTATTTTACTTTCTTTCATTCTTAACAGGAAAGTGAAGTGTTGCTTTAACACAGAACATTGCACTGCGTAATAACAATAATAATATTTTTCCTTAAATTCCTTCCATGCAGAATCAAGCTGCCACAGTGTGCGAAGGAAGAGGTCGACAAAAAAATACTCCCAGGAATTTGCTGCCATCGGTGCGCACACACAATACACACAGAAAACAGCACACACACACAGCAAACATCACACACACAGCACACATAACACAACACACACAGCAAACATCACACACACATCACACAACACAACACACACAGCAAACATCACACACACACAGCACACACACACGGCACACAGCACACAGCACACACAACACGCACAGCACAAACACATGGCACACAGCATACACACAACACACACAGCACACAACACACACACACAGCACACACACACGGCACACAGCACACACACACTCAGCACACATCACTTACACAGCACACACACACACCACACCTCACACACCACATACCACACACCACACAGCACACACAACACACAGCACAGAGCACACAGTACACAGCACACAGCACACAGCACACACACACACGCACACACACACACACAGCACAGAGCACAGAGCACACAGCGCACACACACACACACACACACACACAGCACAGAGCACACAGTACACAGCACACACACACAGCACACACACAACACACAGCACACAGCACACACACACACACACACAGCACAGAGCACACACACAGCACACAACACACACACACAGCACACAGCACACAGCACACAGCACACAGCCTCCCGCCACATCACATCACATTTGTTTGGTTTGCCAGTCTTGTGGTCTGTCCTCTTGGCATGACTGTCCAACCCAACGTGTCCCCCCGGCAGTGAACCAGTACAACCAGCCCAATAGGAAGTGCTGTAACGACGGTGCCAAGCTGAACACGCGCGCTTCCTGTCAACAGCGCCACGCTAAGACCCGCCACCGGTCCTCCAGCTGCCAGGCGGCCTTCCTCAAATGCTGCCAGGACGCCACGGCCCTCAGGGAGAGAATGAAACGTGACCAGAAGAAGCACAGCATCGCCAGAAGTACTTCCTGCTTCCTATAACGCTGTGGCTTCGTTAGTCCACAAACAGAGGTGGAAAGTCCAGGTGTCGGAAAATAAAAGTCCTGCCATTTGTTTCTTCCACCCATGAACTCAGCCAGCTGATTTCCCTGGCTGAAGAATTGCGCTTCTTAGTAAATCCATGTGATTAGAATAAAATACTGGGGAGGACTTTTACTTTCTGAAGCTGGGTTTTTCCACCTGTTTCAGCAACCCAAAACGTTCTCGCAATGTTGTTGCTATGTAGTGGTGATGTGGTAACTGACAAAACATTCCAGTAACATTGTGAGAACATTTTATGTGAGAAGACTGGGTAATGCATAGTTTCTGTCATGCACAGTTTGTTATGGCCTTGTCTAATGTCTTACATTCTTCGTGAAAATGACAGGGAGCACATAAATGACAGTTCTGCCACATGACGTTCTCCCAGTTCTGGGTGGGGGTGCAGGTTCTGGCTAATCCACGGCCATCATCTGTACTACGAGTATGGACCAGAGGTGGAAAGTGAGAAAGTAAAAATCTTGCCATGTCTTTTTACCACCCACAAATTAGTTCTATCTACTGCAGCGGTGTCCAATCTTATCCTAAAAGGGCCGGTGTGGGTGCAGGTAACACACCTGATTATACGAATGAACTAATTGTGGTCTTTAATCAAGAGTAAAATCAGCTGTCTTAGGCCTGTGCTAAAACAACAACCTGCACACACACCGGCCCTTTCTGGATAACATTGGACACCCCTGATCTACTGGCTGAAGAATTGGGCTAATCGGCAAATGCAGGCGATTGAAACAAAATCCTTGGGAGGACTTTTACTTTACTGAACCTGGATTTTACTCCAGTGGGACTTTTTTATGCCAGTGAAAAGCCTGCCTTTGGCCACCGCTGACTGCTGCTCCCCTGTTGACCTGCAGCCGCGAGTGTAGATGACCTGGATGCTCTCGACCAGGCCTCCATCCACCTGCGCAGCTATTTCCCTCAGAGCTGGATGTGGCAGATACAGTCTGTGGACGCCACAGGCATTGTTAGGTAGGCCACCCTCGCCCCTTTTACCACCACCAGGGGTGCTATCTGTTTCTGGTTTCCATGCCAACTGCTGGCCTTAATCACTTAATTGGCTCTAACATTTACGTCATGTGACATTTTGGCTACATTTGTTGATGAATGCGCGAATGCCAGTCGACGACTGTTCTTGTGTCCCTGTATGATATGGTTTTACTGTGATCTGATCTCAGTGAACTAGTGTTGGAAACAGAAACCTGCGTACACACCGGCCCTCCAGGACTGGAATTGCCCACCTCTGCTTTTCACCCATCTTTAAAATCTGCTGAGGTGCCACCTAGTGTAGGGCCGCTGTGTCTGCAGTTATTTGCTCCTACCGTGCTGCTACACCCCCTGATTTCACAAATGATTTTACCTGCCTGTTTCCGTTAATGCGCTAATTAGTGAAATCAGGTGGTGTGGCGCACGGTTGAAGCAAATGCATGCAGACACTGAATTGAGGAGCGCTTATCTAGAACCAGGTCAAACACGTAGTCATCAAAGTGAGTTCAGAGCAGGGCTTCCCAACCCTGTTCCTGGAGATGTCCTGTTCCTGCAGGATGTCATTTCAACCCTACTTTGACACACCTGATTCTACTAATGAACAGCTCAGTGAGATCTCTAGTTGTTGCATGAGGTGTTCTTTGTTGGGGTTTTGGTGAAGGCCTACAGGAAGTTAGATCTTCAGCAGTAGGGTTGAGCAGTCCTGGGGTTCCATGAAAAGATTTAGGATTGGGCCCCACAACCCCAGGCCACCCTAATCACACCCCAATTCTTTTCAGAGCCCCTGTCTGGGCCCTTGGAATCACCCACCTCTTCCCAAAGCAGTGCTACTGCTCAGTGCTGCCAGCTGAATATCAGATTTCTATTTTTAATTATGGGAATGTAAATGTCCCTTTGTCTTCTTTTTTTGTAGCCATCACGCTAATCTTCCAGACTCCATCACCACCTGGGAAATACAAACTATAGGAATCTCTCAAAGGAATGGTGAGGCATCATGATTTCACCATGAGATGATCCCATGACATTGACCTGAGATTGAATCAATTCAGTTTAATTGCATATTTGTTTGTGTCTGCAGGGTTCTGCATTGCTGAACCGCAGCAGCTGAAAGTATTCCAGGACTTTTTTGTGTCAGTAAAATTACCTTATTCGGTGAAAAAGAACGAGCAACTAGAGGTGAAGGCGGTCGTGTACAACTACAAGACGGAACTCTTACAGGTAATCTCCTTCACTGGCAAACCCCATAACCGCCATATTCACATGGCTCAGGCAGTAAGAGCAGTCGTCTGGCAATCGGAGGGTTGCCGGTTCGATCCCCCGCCCCGGCTGTGTCGAAGTGTCACTGAGCAAGACACCTAACCCCTAAATGCTCCTGACGAGCTGGTCGGGGCCTTGCGTGGCAGCCAATCGCCGTCGGTGTGTGAGTGTGTGTATGGAGAAGCATCAATTGTACAGCACTTTGGATAAAGGCGCTATATGAATGCCTGCCATTTGCCATTCACAGATTCTTACAATATGCACTGTTGAAATTGGAACAGGCTGCATTAAAACAACATGCTGTGTATGTTTTCAGGAAGAATAATGCAATTACTAATGCTATTAAGGAAGTACAATAAGTTCCATAATAATATGGAATATACAGTTCCTTAATAATGGATAGCCCTGTTATTTCGCCTGAATCCAAAGACCCTTTAAAACACTATGAGTGTGCCATTATCTTAAGGTTTTTCAACTTTGTATCAGTTGAATTGCTTTTGTATTGCCTGCTGCAACATGGCCAGGATCTTAAAAAAGAGTTATTGATCTCAATGGGACTGTCCTGGTAAAACCATGGATGGATGGGAAAATAGATAGATAAATGTTATTTACCTTTATTCCATGTTATGAATAACTAGCATTTTTTAAAGTGTTGTAAATGCTATAAAGGTCCCTTCACAAGGACTTGGCTGTGGCCACGGATCCAGTCCTAGGCCCAGAGTTCCTGTGCTCTGTTATGGACTGGAGTTTCTCTCCTGGCCCCTGTGCAGGTGATAGTTAAGATGGCTCCCGCAGAAGGACTGTGCTCTGCGGGGGATGAGAAGGACACGCAGTCGGTCAGCGTGCCGGGGAACTCGGCAGTGCCCGTGTACTTCACCGTCGTTCCCATGAAGGTCGGCAAAATTCCCATCCAAGTGACCGCCTTCGCCAACGCGGACACGGCTGACAAAATAAAGAAGATCCTCACCGTGGAGGTAAGTCATTTTCAGCCCCATCCGAAAAATATCGGAGTCCTTATTCAATGGCACTTTCATTATTATTATTATTTGTATCACTAACAACAGCGCTGTGTTTCTTATGCTCTTATTTCCAACATGCAGGATGAAGGGGAGCTTGTCTTTATACATAAAGATATCCGTTTTGAAGCCAGAGGTAATGTGGTTTGATAGTGTTCAGGGCAGACAGTAATTATCGCATTAATGTGCGAGCAAACAGTAAGGTAATCAGGCACTAAGGGACATGTTTTTGAGGGGGTAAAAGATTGTTTAATGCAGCCCTATAACACACATGTATGGAGCAACATGGCTCAGGCAGTAAGAACAGTCGTCTGGCAGTCGGAGGGTTGCCGGTTCGATCCCCTGCCCGGGCTGTGTCGGAGTGTCCCTGGGCAAGACACCTAACCCCCAAATGCTCCTGACGAGCTGGTCGGTGCCTTGCATGGCAGCCAATCGCCGTCTGTGTGTGAGTGTGTGTATGAATGGGTGAATGGAGAAGCATCAATTGTACAGCGCTTTGGATAAAGGCGCTATATAAATGCAAACCATTTACATTTACCATGTATGACACCCAGGAGCTAATGAGCTGGAGATTGACATCCAGGAACCAACCGATGCCGTCCCTGGATCAAAGTCCTCCGCTTTGATCAGTGTGAGAGGTGAGGGCATCCCCAAAACTGTACAATGTATCAGGGTGTGGTTTGAGCGGAGGACCAAGTGCGACTGAATAAAACCCCTCCTAGATCCCAGGGGCGGAGTACAGGGATAAGTGGGGCAAAAAATGAGAATAACTCCCGTAACAGGGGGGAGAAACAAAAACAAACCCGAAGGCGATTCTAAATAGGGAAACAGAAAAGGAGCCCAAAATGGCTGAAGAAAATAAAACGACCCTTTGAAAACAGGGCGAGTGTACCGACCAGTAACTGTGCTGAATAACGAGCACAGAGAGTGCCCAATCAGGGGCAATAAAATAAAAATACAACCTAGCCAAAAACAGCGTAGGCTAAACAAAAACCATGAGGCACAGCTCAGGAATAAACACAAACCAAAATACATTTACCGGGGACAACGTCCCTCTACCGCCGGCTCACACGAGCCCAAAATAAAAGATGAAAAATAAACCCTTAGGGAAGGCGTCTGTAAAACCACACCAAACGCCTTCCTACCTTTTAGAATAACTGTTTGAAAGTTTGAATAAGTGAACACACACCTGCACAGTACCTGACTCAAACCTCGAGTCTACCGTGTGCATTTACTGGCTTGGTGTTAGAGCGAACAGTAACACAAAAGCACTGAGGCTCATAGAAAATGGCCTTAAATACTCTGCTGGGAGGTCATTCCCCTAATGCAAATGAGGAACAGGTGATAACAATGATCCTAGGCCCTCTAGCGGTCACCACGGGAATAACCTCCCACCATGACACAATGTGCCCCCGTAGTCACAGCGAAGGGTACGTGTGTGCTCCTCCCTGGCTGAATCAAAGCGCCTGCAGAACGTCCGGGTTGGCGAGTCTTCTGTGTGGGAGTATGTCTCACTGAGTGCATTTGCATTGTGCACGTTTCACTGTGAGTCCCTTTCTATTGTAATTCCTAGAGCAGTGGTGCCGAATCGTGGCACGGAGTACGGGGAACCAATTATCGGTGAAATCAGCAGGTGTAGTGATTGGTTGGAATGAAAGCCCTGCATACCCT
Source organism: Conger conger (assembly GCF_963514075.1). NCBI lineage: Eukaryota > Metazoa > Chordata > Actinopteri > Anguilliformes > Congridae > Conger > Conger conger. The sequence goes on from NC_083772.1 coordinate 8,569,460, forward strand.
CAGCCCTACTTGGAACATGATCGGGCACCTCTGAGTGCTAGAGGATCTATGAGAACTGTCAACGATGAGAACTGTCGTAGTCAAATCCTCACAGGCGTCTTGATGGTTTTTAACTCCTTTTCCCCTGTGCCACCCCTTCCCACCCAAAACCCCCCCCCCCCCCTTAAAAAAAAGGTGGTGTAATGGGAGAGTCAGCAGAAAATTGCCTGAACCTGGAGGGCGTGGACAGGCTTATCCAGCTCCCCACAGGCTGTGCCGAGCAGACCATGGTGATCATGTCCCCGGCCATCCACGCCATGAAGTACCTAGACGCCACAGACCAGTGGCTGTACCTCAGCTCCCAACGCAGGGACGAAGCGAAGGCCATGATCGAGAAGGGTGAGCCCCCCACACTCACGTCTCCCAAAAGGATACTCGGTGATCCAGCTAACTTAGTAACCCTGTCTCATCACACAAGCCCCTGTATCTACAATATTGTTGGTGTTTATATTGGTGTTTTGGCATTAAGAAGTATTGAAACTGCACAAAACTTTATCTCTGTTGTTAAGGCTACACCACCGTCCTGGCATTCATGAAACCCGACGGCTCATACGGGGCTTTTCTAAAGAGACCCAGCAGTGTCTGGTAATTTCCATCCGTACCTCCGTCTGACTCATTTTAACACAACTTTACCATGCTCACGTTTCAAACAGTCATGAAAAAAAGCAACTATAAACCCAGTCGGTCTCTATTTATTTCACATGTAGTTTATATATGAGAATGAACAGTGATTGCAATTGATAGGCTGTTCTCCCAAGAAGGCTTTCTAGATGGGGCTCACCTTGTTAAGACAGTGCTCCAGGGCCTGGCTACACCTCAGAGACTGGTACTACTGAATCCTGAATGGCAGTGCTGAAGTTGATTGACAGCACTGGCTGTGGTATATAATTGCTAATATTGTGGCAAAGAGGCGGGGTTTGTCCATGTCTCAATGAGGACTGGGGTGCCTTACAGTACTCCCTCCATCCCTCATAGTGCAGGAGAGGAGGATGCATTTTTTGTAGTATAGGGACACATCCTTATTCTCCAGCACAATGACTATGGACTTGGAATGTTGTTTGCCTTGGACTTGGAATGTCTCAATGCAGCTGGGGCCTGTTTTAGCATCGTAACAGTTATTTGTGCTGTGTGTGCATGTCCGCACTCCTGACCAGTGGGAGGTTTCCGCAGGGTTGAGAGAGAGGCCTACTTTGATTCGCATGTTTTTGGCAGGCTGACAGCGTTCATTGCGAAAGAGCTGAGCCGTGCCCGAACCATCATAGCAGTGGATGACTCCTACATTCTGCGCTCCATTTCTTATCTGATGTCCAAACAGCTGGACGATGGCGGATTCACCGACCCGAACCCTCTCTACGACAGGACCATGCAGGTACTGTGGGCTCCACTCCCACTGTAGCATTACTGTGTTCTGCATGTAGTCGGTTGGCAGCTAAAATAAAGGTAATTGCCTTTTGATGTTATTTTGTGGATATTTTTAGAATGCAAATTTTATACTCTTTACATTGTTGTGTAGCCATCAAAGTTTTCGCTGTGATAATATTGTTGTTTAGTGATCTTGTCACCTTGTCTTCTACTGTTGTTTACCATCAAGGACCACAATGGATATATGTTTTTAACTTATCGTGCCATCCTTTCCGTCTTTTACAGATTTGTCAAATAAAACTGACTACTAGAATCTAGGATAACATCACTGATCCTGTTACAGTATTACTTTTCCATTAGACAAGTGGCAAAGCGTCAGTCATTGTAGCAGTGAAATGAACTTGACATTTTGCTTGCTGTGACATTCTCCGCAGAGAGAAAACATGCAGGGTGCCACATACACCCAGAACTAGAGAAGCCACACCAACCCAGAACTACATAAGCCACACCAACCCAGAACTAGAGAAGCCACACCAACCCAGAACTACATAAGCCACACCAACCCAGAACTAGAGAAGCCACACCAACCCAGAACTACATAAGCCACACCAACCCAGAACTAGAGAAGCCACACCAACCCAGAACTACATAAGCCGCACCAACCCAGAACTAGAGAAGCCACACCAACCCAGAACTACATAAGCCAGAACTAGAGAAGCCACATACACCCAGAACTAGAGAAGCCACACCAACCCAGAACTACATAAGCCACACCAACCCAGAACTAGAGAAGCCACACCAACCCAGAACTACATAAGCCAGAACTAGAGAAGCCACATACACCCACAACTAGAGAAGCCACACCTACCCAGCACGATGAGGACGACTGTGCTCCAGTGGTACTTGTGTGCGTTTGTCATCATCTTTGGCTTTCTTTCAGGGCGGAGTGGGAGGGGTTGAAGGAGACGTGTCACTGACGGCGTTTGTGCTCGTGGCGATGCATCACTCCTTACCTGCCTATCCTATTGCCGAAGACACAAAAACGGTAATTCCGCTCCACATTTTATTCTTCCCTGTTGCGTCCCAGGGATTACCAGAGGTAGAAAAACCAGGGGTTAATGAAGTAAAAGTCCTGCCATGTGTTTCTTCCACCAAAAAATTCAGCCAGCTGATTGGGTGGGGATGGGGAATTGGGGGATGGGGAATTGTGCTAATTTGCAAATCCATGTGGTTGGAACAGTACTATAATAATAATTTGAAAAAAAAAAATATATATATTATTATTATTATTATTTAACTGATGTCTTTTATCCAAAGCAACTTATACTTGATTAGACTAAGCAGGGGACAATCTCCCCTGGAGCCTTGCTCAAGGACTCAAAAGCTGTGTGGATCTTATCGTGGCTACACCGGGGCTTGAACCACTTGTCAATCTGCCTCGTTCAGAGAGTAGCAATAATGAATGCTGAGACTTACCTGGAGGGGAAGCTGGAGTCCTTGCAGAGGCCATTTGCGATAGCGATCACGGCCTACGCCCTTTCCCTGGCCTTCCCCGGCAGTGCCGTTTCCATACGAGCCAAATCCAAACTCAGGGACATCGCCAAGTGTGACGACGGTCAGTTCAGCCCCTCGTACCTTCGTCACAGGGCTGGGGTGAGGGTCATCGGGGCTGAGATCACTTCTTAAAACAAAAGTGAAATTAATGCCTCTGGCCAGCAGATGGTACTAAAACCAAACGCGTTAGGTTTGACACACATTCAACTTTACGTTGAATTACAATTAATATAATACAGTTAAATTAAGTATTAAGGCATTAAGACAGATTCAGCCATGAGGCCGTCTACTGATTCACACCTGTTTTGACTCACCATTCACAAAGGTCCGTTGGTGTCAGTACTGCACAGTGACTGAAGTGGTTTTACACTAATATCGGACAGAGTGACACACCTCCCCTCTCCTCACCCTCCCACTCCCCCCCCCCAGCTAAGGGCACCTGTCACTGGGAGGCTGCTGAGGGCCTGAGGCTGGTTGGAGAGGCCAGACGTGGAAGCGTCCCACTCGCTGACTCCCTCTCCATAGAGATGACAGCGTACGCCCTGCTGGCAGCTCTGACCACGGAGGGACAGGACCTGCAGCAGGCCAGGAAGATCGCCAAGTGGCTGACGGAGCAACGGCAGTACGGAGGCGGGTTCCGATCCACGCAGGTACTGTTGGGTATGAGTGCGGATTCCGATCCACACAGGTACTGTTGGGTATGAGTGCGGGTTCCGATCCACGCAGGTACTGTTAGGTATGAGTGCGGGTTCCGATCCACGCAGGTACTGTTGGGTATGAGTGCGGGTTCCGATCCACACAGGTACTGTTGGGTATGAGTGCGGGTTCCGATCCACGCAGGTACTGTTGGGTATGAGTGCGGGTTCCGATCCACGCAGGTACTGTTGGGTATGAGTGCGGGTTCCGATCCACGCAGGTACTGTTGGGTATGAGTGCGGGTTCCGATCCACGCAGGTACTGTTGGGTATGAGTGCGGGTTCCGATCCACACAGGTACTGTTGGGTATGAGTGCGGGTTCCGATCCACGCAGGTACTGTTGGGTATGAGTGCGGGTTCCGATCCACACAGGTACTGTTGGATATGAGTGCGGGTTCCGATCAGACCAGGGTCAAATATGTACTATTGAATTGGATTCAAATAATTTTCTACACGGACTAAAAGCCGTGCCTTCTGGTCCTCTCGTTTGGCTGAATTTCAAGATACTGCAAGATCAGTATTTGGATCCAAAACAATTACCTTTTCAACCAACATGATATCATTGTGGAAACTGAAAGTGCAGCCTGTAGATTGTGAAAGGTGAAGACCCATCTTAACGCAGCATGCCTTAAACCCTGTTCTCCTCAGGACACAGTTGTGGCCCTGGAGGCCCTGGCTGACTTCAGTTCGAAGGTAAACGATGTGCAGGACCTGGACCTCAACATGGAGCTGTGCCTCAGCAAGACCAAGAGGGAGTGGGTGCACCTGACTAAGAGGAACGCCATGACCCAGCCCGCCTTTCAGGTGAGCCAGGCCTGTACTACCACCCCTGATCCCCACCACCCCCCCCCCAAACCTCACCAGGAGGAAACGTCATGACCCAGCCCGCCTTTCAGGTGAGCCAGGCCTGTACTACCACCCCTGATCCCCACCATCCCCCCAAACCTCACCAGGAGGAAACATCATGACCCAGCCCGCCTTTCAGGTGAGCCAGGCCTGTACTACCACCCCTGATCCCCACCACCCCCCCCAAACCTCACCAGGAGGAACTTCATGACCCAGCCCACCTTTCAGGTGAGCCAGGCCTGTACTACCACCCCTAATCCCCACCACCCCCCCCCCCCAAACCTCACCAGGAGGAAACGTCATGACCCAGCCCGCCTTTCAGGTGAAAAAACCCCTTCCCCTCCGCCCCCCGGCCCACACCTCTCCAGCCATCAGGGTGTGTTTGTTGTTTTTTTTTTACATGGAATAGTATTATTCACTGCGACCTGTATGAGTACTGCCATGAACTTTCCTCTGTAATCATCAACTGCTGTGAAAGTGGTCAAGTGGTCAATATAGCTCCCCCCCCCCTCACCCCAACTTGGAATTTGTTGATCCCCGATTACTGATCATTTATAGTGATTGAATCACTCCTGCTGTTCTCTCCTTTGTACAGGTAAGCAGTGTTTGGCTAGTTAAGTTAAGTTAAGTTTGGTCACTTTAGCTTTGTTGTTTGTTTGTTTATAAAAAAAAAAAATTTTTTAAGAAAATTTAAATAGGCCCTGGTCCTTATATTTGTTGTACTGGTAGCAGTTGAAATTGTACTTCCCTCTAGCGTCTTTCAGCGCACTTATCCCTGGTTATGGGTATGCACATTGTTGTACGTCGCTCTGGATAAGAGTGTCTGCCAAATGCCATTAATGTAATGTAATGTAATGTACAGGTAACACCAGGAAATAAAGTTACTGCTGCCTTTCGGGGGACTGGAGATGGGACCTTTTCGGTACGTTTACTTTTTCTTGAGACCATTTCTGCACCATTTCTGGGGAAATCCTGTGGAACATTTTGCATTTAATACACATACTGGCTTCATACAGTTGTAATACACAAAACATGTAATTATTATCATGAGATCAAAAACCAGAGAACAAAACATGATGTTGTCTAACGTATTCCCTTGTGGTTCTCAATAGCTCCTCCACACCTATAGGTCTATGAAAAAAACAGACTTGTACTGCGATTATTACCACTTAAAGATTACCTTGGAAGGAGAGGTTACGTACAAACGTAAGTCTCTTTAATTGAGGGTTCATATCAAGTGTTAATCCATTTTTGCATGCTCTGTTTTATAGTGGAAAATAACTTGCAATTTGGTGATGATTGCAATCATGTAATGATAGCAAAGTAATTGTCTGGTATTCTTTAATGATCATGAATTTAATAAGCAGACATTGTAATGGTTTGCTGATTTCTGCTAAAATTCTGTGTTGGGCTGTTCCTCTTTCAGAATGTATCTAAGAGCAAGGGCATTTTTAGTATATTATCTCAATCATATATCTGTGATTTAAAAAAAAAAAATGTTTTAGTGTAGATCACATTGAGAAGGTCTCTATGCTCATGTCTCTGTTAAGAGCAGGGCTGCCCAAACCCTGTTCCTGGAGATCTACCATCCTATACTGTAGAGTTTCATTTCAGCCCACAGTGAGATCCCTTGCAGTTGCATGCTTTGTTAAGGCTGGAGTGAAAAAACCAATGAGATGGCGGATGTCCAGGAACAGGGTTTGGCAGCCCTGCTTAAGCGTTTTATTGTGTAAAACCTGACTGAGCTGTGGGGCCGCAGAGAGGACGGACGATGAGCCCGACTTGGATGACTACTACAACTATGAGCAAGGGCCAGCGGCGGACGAGCCTATGGGCAGGGTGGAGTGGTTCGACCTGCGCACCCGGAGGAAACGCCACGCCCCTGAGGAGCCTGAGAAGGAGGCCTCCCTGGTCTACACCGCCTGTGTCAGGTGCGTCGCCAGGGGACGGTTGCTGCAGTCATGCCCCCAATTAGTCAGGCCCCTGGAGTTAGTCAGCGAACTGACGCTACCCTGCTTCCCAGTGGTGTCGCATTCACGGTGTATGGATAGCTGTTTCCCCACTAAAAAGGCCCACGCGAACACCTTATTATGTCGGGTGATCAGGTCTGGGGGAAATCAGGATTCGAGACGCAGCACAAAATGGCCCGAGTTGTGACGTTACTCGCTGAAAGCACCGCGGTCGAACAAAGTCCTCTGTGAATTGAGAAATGTTTATTGAAAGAAATGTCCTATGCCGTACAATAAAGTCATAAGTGAACCACAGCTACAATTCTAAAACAGAGACATTACTTGATTACTACAATACAGCAGCATTCGATTCCCTGTGGTATTTGGATTTTTAACTGCCAGAAACTGCCAAACGTTGCTTGCTATGACTCGCTAGAGGATTGCTTGCCTGGAATATAAACAGTCTGACACCACTGTAGAATTTCCACCAGTCTCTAATGCAGTGGTTCACTTCCCAACCACAGCTGCAATCCCAGAATTTTAACAAGCTGTTCTATTTTAGGTGCTTTTCATGTCAAGATGGATTATTAACCCTCTTAATCCACGTTTTGTCAGACATAGCTAGACATTCGATGAAGAATAGTAGTCTGCTGTTCTTGTTGTGCTTATGATGATATATTGCGAACAGTTGCATAAACAAGGCAACACTATTATTGATCACATTAGAGATTTAATAGACTCCTAATCAGTGAAAGTGTGGACATATGGCCTCTAAAATTAATATAACGAAGACCTCAAGGACAAAGCAAATGATAACGAGCCAAACCTGCATTGTGAACGAACTGCAAATTGTATTGGACAAGCTAATTAGCCTATTGATTCATCTAATTTGATCAGTTTAAAAATATTGTTACTGTTTTTATGTACTGTAATTGTTTGCTGTATACTGTATCACAATAACTGTATTGCAATATGATTTCATTTTTCATGCCATAATAGCAATTTCTGACATAATGTGGCTTAAGAGGTTCATAATTCATCTGAACATCAACAGCACCTATTAACAGCTTGTTTAAATTCAGGGATTGCAATTCTGAAAAAAAACCCAGCACATACAGACAGGGGGTCCCCAGGACCAGGCATGTGGCAGTGGAGATAGCACATGATGAATGGACCTTTGGTTGCAGATAGTTGGACATCCCAAATTAGGATTGGATCTGCATATATGTAGACCCACTTTGGGTGCCAATTTTGTATTTATTTCTTTTTGTCATTATATTCCTACCATTGATGCCACAGGAGGGGGTCACTACAATGTCCCCTCTGAGCTTTAGAGTCTTAACGGTGGTCATTAAATTTCTTATTATTTTTAATGTGAGTTAAATTGAGCAAAATGGGTAGTACGGGGAAGCCAGGACAGTAGATAAAGTGACCAGTAAATTAAAACGGCAAGCTATAAACGCAATTGATTTGAGCTGCCGCAAACTGTAGGTACTGACATAAATGGTTGGCATTTATATGGCGCCTTTATCCAAAGTGATGTACAATTGATGCTTCTCATTCACACACACACACACACACACACACACACACACACACACACACACACACACACACACACACACACACACACACACACACACACACACACACACTTGCACACCAACGGCGATTGGCTGCCATGCAAGGCGCTGACCAGTTCGTCAGGAGCATTTGGGGGTTAGGTGTCTTGCTCAGGGACACTTCGACACAGCCCGGGCGGGGGATCAAACCGGCAACCCTCCGACTGCCAGATGACTGCTCTTACCGCCTGAGCCAATGAGACGACAGCTCTTATCACCAGAGCCAATGTCGGCCATTATGTATTAAGAGGGAGTAATGATGCGAATAACTATTGTGAATTATGAGTAGGATGAACAATAAGATTCAAACTCAGTGCTTTCTTCTTTCAAATGCCAATAGACTGTGCTGTTCCTCCTCTCTTATTTTGCAGCATGACCGGAGGAAACTCTACGGGAATGGCCATAGTGGACATCTCTCTCCTGAGCGGATTAGAACCCAACATCCAGGATCTGGAAAATGTACAGTAATTTACTGGATGCATTACTTTTATGATGTTGCCCTGTATGTGTTTATTTTTTTCCTGAAATCTTGGAAATCAGAGCAATATTTTTCTTATTTGGGTAATGTTCTATTTCAGCAAGCCAAGGGCACAGAAAGGTATATTGACCATTATGATCTTGGGAAAAACAAAGTGTATCTGTACTTTAATCAGGTAAGACTCCCTTTATCGAGATCTAGACGCATGCATGCAGAAAAGTATTTTTCCTACATAAAAATCATTGTAGAGCTGTATGCAGACATTAATCCATGTAGAACTGTAACGGTCTGTAATAAATCGTCTCCTGTAGGTCACGGAGAGTACAGACTGTGTGACCTTCAGAGCCAAACAGATTACACCTGTAGGACTGGTGCAACCAGCCAGCGCTGTGATCTATGACTATTACAATCCAGGTGAGTGGCCTTAATGCAGGTATACCTGTCCTCCAGTCCAATTATGTTACATCATAAGAGTGCACGGTCTTATGTCATATAAAAGTGTTGTGATTCAGGAATAGGCAAAATTGGCTCATTTGCAATTCTCAGTGCTGGTCACTATCAAGTGCGCATTTGTAGTTCACCGTGCTGGTCACTATGAAATGCGAATGCATTTGTAATTCACTGTGCTTTCTTGTCACAGTCAAATGAGAATACATCTATTATTCTTAGTGCTGGTCACTATCAAGTGCAAATGCATTTGTGGTTCACCATGGTTACAATCAAACGTAAAGGAAAGCAGATGAGATGGTAACCTAGCTGGCTTTGTTTGTGTTTTTCAGAGCGGAGGTGCAGTGTGTTCTACAGTGCACCACAGAAAAGCACCATGCTCTCAAAGCTGTGCAGCGGTGATGTGTGTGCGTGTGCTGAGGGTACGCTTCCTAACATCAGTCTGTACCACCTCTTCTGTATATACCTCATACTGTATACTGTAGTCTATACGGAAGTATATGTTGTTAAGGACGGGCAGACAAGGACCCAGGTGCAGACCAGAGGTATGAGGCAAAACAGGATTTATTTTCCAACCAGAATCAAAAAGAAAAGCACAAAAATCCAAACTAAAAAAGGTCACTGGAAACCGAGGGACAAATCTTCTCAAAAACAAAAACTCGGAAAAAAAAAAAAAAATCGCCAAAAGGGCAGATGCAAAAATGTTATCCAAAATCCAGACTCCAAACTTACTTATAAACAGAAAACCAAAGAATCACCAATGAACCCGAGGGAACAGAGAAAAACCAGGCAGCGCAAAACAGGCAGCGCAAAACAGGCAGCGCAAAACAGGCAGCGCAAAACAGGCAGCGCAAACCAGGCAGCGCAAACCAGGCAGCGCAAACCAGGCAGCGCAAACCAGGCAGAATCTCTCACCAAACATAGAAGCACAATCTGGCAGGGACTAAACAGAAGGGAAGAACTTAAATAACAGAGGGGAGCTACTAATGGGCAGGAGACAACGAGGAACAGGGAGGAATCAATCAAAACAATGAGTATGCAAATGAACCGAAGGGGGCGTGGCTAACAGAGGCAGGTGAGGGCGGGGTTCAGGACAAAGAAAACACAAGCACATGCCAGGGCAGACAAACACAGGCAATACCATAAGAATATGAAAAATGATAAATTACAAGAATAAAGGATAATAAACAATGAAATTAATTCACAAAACACAGGAACCTAACTTATGTAATATATTCACTTCCAGTTTGACCGCATATTTAAAACTTTGTCAGTAAATTCAGTTCTCTGCTTTGGTTTGAAACTTCAATTTATGGTCCAGATGCCAATTTGTTTTTATTTATATTTATTTCATTTCTCATAATGGCTAACATGTTATGTTTCTTCCTTAGGTTATTGCCCAAAGAAAAAAGTCACATTTAGTCAGAATATGGAAGTAGACACCCGCAAGAACTATGCCTGCTTCTCTCCTGTTGTGAACTATGGTAAGAACTGACAACAGGGGAGCACATCCCCAAGGAGCCACCTGCTCAGACAGACCTGATGTTTTTACCCGAATGGAATTAGGGTATTGTATACACTCTTAGAGGAAAGGGTTACAATAGGCTCCCCTGTCTCCATAGCAGAACCCTATCTGGTTCAAGGGTTCAGTGTTGGGCAAAATGGTTCCGTTTAGCAGCTTTCACACCTTTTCATACCTGCCATACTGTCAAGCAGAGATCATCAAATCACGGTCCTCGAGGTCTGAGAACTGGGGGCGGTCTGTAGCGTAGTGGTTAAGGTACGTGACTGGGACCCACAAGGTCAGTGGTTACATCCCCAGTGTAGCCACAACATCCACACAGCCGTTGGGCCCTTGAGCAAGGCCCTTAATCCTGCATTGCTCCAGGGGCGGATTGTCTCCTGCTTAGTCTAATCAACTGTAAGTTGCTTTGGATAAAAGCGTCAGCCAAATGACATGTAATGGAAAAGAACTGCTGCTTTTACACCCTCCCTTTACCTGGGACTCAAGTGTGAACAGTCTGGCCAATCAGTCGCAGTAATTGTTCAGCTACCTGGGAGAAAAGAAAAATCAGGGCCGGATTTGCATTCAAGGCTCAGATTGATGATTGCTGCTGTAGAGGGTTCTGCATAAAGAGCTGAAAATGTTTCCGCTCTGAAGACGAGTGAAAGAACCCTTTCATAACCTTTTTCTCTAAGAACGGTCAATAACTTATGCTCTAGGTTCGATTATCAGGCGGGCCAGTGTTGTTCTACCCATCTCTAAGGTGCATAACGCGAACTGCATCGATAGAAAGAGCTGTATGTGGAGAGTGGAAGCGGTGTAAGTTGCTGTTAAGAGCATCCACTGAATGTGTCATTGTGTCATTTTTTTTTTTACAGTTTATGTGGTCAAGGTCCTTAACTCAACCGAAGACGGAGTGTTTCAATATTACACCGTCGCTGTCACCAGAGTCTTGCAGATCGGTGAGTATACGAGTGATCGCTTTGTCATCTTCTATAAAGCGCCTCAGGCCTTATTTCCGTGTTATTATATTTACCAGAGTAGAACATTTTCTTTTTTACAAATGATGCTTTCTCCATGAAAAGGGGAGGATGCGACCATCCAGCCAAATTACGTGCGTGAGCTCGTGCGGAGGAAGTCCTGCATGGAGTTTGAAATGAAGATTGACAAGGACTACCTCGTCATGGGCAAGGCCTCTACTATTACACACACCGTTGACGCCAATAAAAAGTAAGTTGCAAGCTCAACTCAAAGATTATGGCCAATTGTTTTTTTGTTTTTTTACTATTGCATTAGCCAAAATGACAGACGAAAACAGGCATCTAAAAACCTCCAAAGTGCATTTGAAGGAATGTTCTTGCCCAGTCTGTTGAAACATTTATATTTTTACGAATTTAGGCATAGGTGTCTCACACTGTAAAGATGCTCATTCCAAGGAAAAACATCAATCATGCCATTGTTGGCCATGGCTAGAGTATTGGCAAGGCAGCATTTGGCAATCCTCTGAAGCCACAATAAGATCCACACAGCCGTTGGGCCCTTGAGCAAGGCCCTTAACCCTGCATTGCTCCAGGGGAGGATTGTCTCCTGCTTAGTCTAATCAACTGTCGTCGCTCTGGATAAGAATGTCTGCCAAATGCCATTAATGTAATGTAATGTAAAGCTTATAATAGGGATTATGGAAATATGGGAAACGGGAGACAGGCAGCCGTGTAGTGTATTGGGCTGGTCACTCTCAGCTTCCAGGCTGTTCCCTGGTGAGCCCTATGCAGTTGAGCTGGGTACCTAACCTTAACAGCCTAATAAAAATTAAGCATAATATCCAGCATACATGGATCATATTTAACCCATTTAGGTAACACTTTACCATAAAGTCACACACATTGCCATTAGAACTCTATAACTTATGCCATTAACTAATGTACTAATGTACTGCAAAGTTAATGTGTGCAGCTTTGGTGATGTATCTGTACATAATTAATTCATGTTAATAACTTCATGAATGCATATCATTTCATGTTGAAATGAAACAAACAGGTAATGTATTTATTAATGGTTAAATAATTGTGAAGGTATCCTATCTTTTAATTATGTATAGATGATAATTTAACTAATGCATTAGTTCATGTATTTAACTACTAACCAGTGAAAAGCTAAGGCTTGGTGCTACAGCTGAATAACAGTGGGGGATGGGGGTCCACAGCTGGTCTTGGGCTGGGGCTCCGGGCAGGTGCCCAGAGCGGGGAGAAGAGGAAAGTAACATTGTTCGGGGGTCCAGATGGTCATGGGTCAATCACAGCAGGAGAGAGAGAGGCGCCTGCGTGCGATAAGGAGAACCCCGGCAGAATAAGGCTATAGCAGCGTAGCTAAGGGAAACCGAGGCAGTGGCCAACACAGCCATGAGGGCAGGCTTGATACAGTCACTACCAGACCATGATTAGTTCAGCTTAACACGGCACTACCAACAATGATCCACTGACAGCACTGACCGCCAAGTCCACCAGAGACTCTGTAGCTTATGCCAGCCACCCACTCCTGCCCCTCAACTATAGGACAGACTAAAGAGATAAGTTTTTAGCCTAGCTTTAAATAAGGAGATAGCGTCTGCACTCTGAACATGAGCAGGCAATCTGTTCCACTGGAGGGGAGCACGATAGGAAAAGGCTCTGCCACCTATGGTATGTTTAGTTATTCTAGGAATAACAAGGAGGCCTGCACCCTGCGAACGGGGCATTCGTGAGGGAGTATATGGAAGAAGTAAAGTAGTTAAGTACAGAGGGGCAAGCCCTTGTATGGCTTTAAAGGTCAGAAGTAGTATCTTACAATCTATTACAAAATTTAACTGGCAGCCAGTGAGGTGAAGCTTACACTGGGCTGATGTGCTCAAATCTTCTTGTTCTAGTGAGAACAGAAGCTGCTGCATTTTGAATTAGCTGAAGCCCTTTTCGGAGAGATGTTTAAGTCCCCCTGACAGGAGCTGTTGCTAAATGCTTAAATGAAATGTAAAATGTCAAGTGAAGATAAATGGTTGTTCTTGTGTGTCTTGTCTGTAGCTTCAGGTATCTCCTCAACAATGAGGTGTGGGTCGAAGAGATACCAGCAATGAGCAAATGCCAAGCAACCAAGAATCGCAAGGCCTGCCAGCTCCTAACCAGCTTCATAGACCTATACGAAATGCTCCAGTGTGCCATCTAGCCCGCTGAAAGTACACCGAGCTCATTAGTGGTGCCTATCACATTAACAACCACTCATTCACTTAAAAGCTTGCCTCTTCCACAATGGCAATGATAGAGACATAAATGTAGCAGAAGCAACTCAGTTAACCATTGTGTGCTTTTATTACCAGTGTGAATAGCATAGGAACTCAAGGGCTGCATGTGAAAAGTTTTTAAAATAAATAAATAAAATAAATAAAACTTCAACAACACAATGTACCAATGTCATACACAAGGGGGTGCTGTAAACACAGTATAAAAATGATATAATAAAACCATAGTTCTAAGCTAGTACATGTGATTTATTTTTTCCCAAGATGAAAAGCAATATCCCAGTCATTTGAGAAGTTTGGCGACCAACCAGGAGAAAATGTGTGTGAACATCTTGTGCAGAGCAGTACACACACACACACACACACACACACACAAATTCTGATAACTTTCCTGTTGAACACACAACTCTCTTTTTCTTATGATTCTCATACCACTGCACATGGTACAACTTCAGCCATCATTTTCAACAAACTTGAAGAATAGGCTATTCAGTTCACATGAAAGTTATGCGAACAATGGAATTAATGCTAACCATATCAATATTATTGTGGTGCCCAGTTATTTATGGAATATTGTAGTTTGAACTACAATAAACCAATCATACATAACCAAAATGGCCAGCCTGAAAATATGGGCTTGAAAACAAATATGCTACAAGATGCAAAGAAACTAAGTTAAATATGACAAATATATCATATATACTGTAGTGAGTATTTGAGTATTATGTATGTTTGAAAGGAATGGAGTGGCCACTATTTAGCATTGCATTGCAGCATACTACCTTACACTTAGTTCAGCTCTCAGTTTCCTTATATAACTGTACTTCACACAGAGAAACAATCTTTGCACGTTGAGTGACAATTTGATGACGGCTGCGATTGCAAATGTTGGGACACCAATCAGAGCATATGCCATTTTATGTGCAAACCATCTACACAGTCAGGATTCAGGGTTCCTACAGAATTCAACTGCATTTTCAAGAAAATACATGTTAAATGTTAAATTATATTGAAAATACAACCCTTACACTGTAACCAGTTTATTAGGAAAGTTGCATGCTTTTGGAAGACAGAATGTTCATGTCACTGGATTCAGGACATTTCATATTTCAGGGAATGTATAGCAAAAGGAGATTTAAAAAAAAATTGCATAAACATCACACTTTTAAGCAGAAAAGCCTAAGAATTGAATAAAGCTTAATCCTTCACATTACAAATAGAGCAAACTAAAGATTTGCTCTTGATGTGTAGGAACCCTAAATCCAGTGCACAGTTATAACAGTATGCCTTATGTTTATTTAAATGTCCAAGCATTACCCAGTCATGGCATATTACTTAATACATGTCTGGTAAAAGCTTAGCCTTTAACAGAACATTTTGAAAACTTTTTTGCCACATATTCAAAAATAAGCCGACAGCAAACAATCAATGTACTTATTTCAGGCTTAAATAAATGCGTACTGCACTGCAGTGAATCCAGTGACTAAGCATAAACATGGCAAATATACTTAATTTGATCCATGGGACATTTTGATTACGTAATGCTCTGAGCAGTTCCTCGTAATAAAACCTTGAAAACGGACGTGAAATTGTAAAGACCGTTTTAAATTCCAGAAGGTAGAAGAATGAACAAATAAGCACGGTGCTGTGAATTCACACTGGACTAAGGTGGCCTAATATACACAGCAAGGGTTTGCAGGACTGCTGTAGTCTACTCAGGAAATATTCTAAACGAGAGTCTTCAACATGCGATGACAGTGACCCTTTTTAACTGTAGAACGCGCCTACCTTGCTGTTCATTCCCCTCCCCCCCCCCCTACCATTCATACATTTAAAACAAGGCACAGCAGAAATTACTGTGATGACACGATTGCAAGTACAGTTTTCTGAGCTTCCTGGGAGAGGCTCTATCACTGAAAATAGGTTGTAAAAATAATACAAACCATATTTGAGCACATGGGTTGGTTATAAGAACAATTAGCATTGCGCTGCATTTACTTAAAAAATTATTCAAATAACTCAACTGAGAAATTGTAATTATCTTTAGCCAGAATAATAGCGATGACACTGTATAGATATAGCATATATAATATCTATATACATACGTTTATGAGTTGCACTTTTCCCAGTAAATGGCAACAGTAACCAATTTATGCTTTTTGGCAAAAAATAAAGATAATGATGAAGATCTTTTTATTTTTGTCATTAGTTGCTGACTATATCTAGGTGTTTACCGGGCAGAGTACGTACAGTATAGCATCAAGGCCTGCACCTGAAGTTTGGCAGAAACAAAAACAAATGCTTAAAATTAGAAAAATAATCTGTAAAAGATAAAATCATGTATAAAATAAAATAAATTAAGAATAAGCAACTTCTTGTTTTTTGTACTTTTTTTCCTTTTTGTTTTAAAAAGAGCACATAAAAAAGTGAATAATTGTGCTATAGCTGTTTGCAATAAATACGGCACACTCCATTTCATAAGCTTGGGCTTACACGTCCGGGTTTAAACCCACACAATTTAAATCTTCACCTGCACACTTCTTACAAACGCTGAAATGCTAGTTATCCGAAATGTGAGATACTCAGTTAGACCCATAAGTCTTATAACGTAAATGCAGCTTCAGAGAACAATTCAATTTACAGGATATACAGATATGTGTTTACAAGAATAAATATACAACAAAATGAAATGCACAAGATGGCGTCAAAGTCATGTTCAAGATGGCTTGCTTTGTCATGGATAAAATCTGCTGTTACAATGAATGAACAAACAGAGAAAGATTCGGTCTCAATACTGCACTCAGAGTTAAGAGAGAGGTATGAATCGTCCTTTTGTCTTTTGGCATTTACAGCCGGGAAAAGCTACCAGTTTATAAACATTCTTTGTCTCAGTTGTGTTTCCGATGAGCTACTTCATGCATTTGGAAACAGTTTCCACACTAGGTGTGGTTAATCACTCAGAATATATCTACACACTTTCTTTTAATCCATCCTTCTGAGTTCCTGATATACTTTCATTGTTTTGTCGTGTTTATTTAACGGAAAAGGTCAAGTCCTTCAGTTCAGTCGGTTTACGTCCAGACAACACCGGCAGTAGAAAAAGAAAAACATTTTTCCTTTTGTTCGTTTTTCACTTTGAATTTTTCCGGGAGAGATTGTAAAGAGTACATGTATCGGGCTTTCTGATGCGTGGAGTTGAATGATTAAAGCGGAGGAGAAATGTCTGAACCCTGTTTGAACCCTTCTTCTCTCCGCGCTCTACTGCAGGTAGCGGTACACCTTGAAGCAGTGGTTCCCAGAGTCCGCCACTGCCACGTGGCCGTCCGAGGTGAGGGCCAGGCCTTGGGGTCCGTACAGGGGGTCCGCCGTCGTGTTTATGTAGGACAGGAAGGACCCAGAGCTGTCAAACACCTTGAAGGAGACACGAGAAGAGACGCTGAAACTCGTCTCATTTGACATGAGGTCCCGCATGTCTGCCAGAGCTTCTGATCTTTTCTTATGAGCCAATGGGAAGTTATGATTATTCAGGAAACAGTGCCATCTGCACCATGACCTGCGACAAATCATGGGCTAAACTAGCTAGAACTGGATTTCTTGTGAAAACCAACCTCCCAACATCATTGCAATTTCCCCTTTTGAAAGCTCTAAGGATAGAAACACATAGGACTGGTTTCACAGACACAGATTAAGCTTAATCCTGGACTAAATTAAGTTTATGGAGAATCTGAAAACTGAAATCTTCCCCTTGGCTCGATAGATTAAACGATTTTGATGCTGACCTGTATTCGGCTATTGCCCCAGTCAGCAACAATGATGTTGCCGTTGGCGTCCACGGCCACACCCGTGGGGGCATTGAACTGACCGTTTCCCTCTCCGTGAGAGCCAAATTTGAACAGGAACTCTCCGTCCGCACTGTACACCTGGGGATATGAAGCAAGCGAAGAGACGTCCTTCAGAGGAAGCCACGCTCTCATCCCAGGGAACATTTTAGCCGTGAAAAGTCTGTGAAATGTTGAAAAACCTGGAAAAGTGAACACGAAAGAGTAGAACATAGCCAGGTAAAACCTGAGCTACCGTATACTGGGTTAACGTAGTCTGTTTATGCCATATATATCTAGATTCCGGCTGTTGCTCACTCGGATGTGACAGCGTTCAGCTCAAGGGGACCCGGTGATTCATACGGGATATGACTTACAGTAAAGCTCGGCAAGCACGAGTGCAACCAGCCTGGAGGGGAGAATGGTAAGCGCACGCTAAGAAATCCGACACTCGAGATGATGTTGTAACCGTATACGCAAGGCAAGAGGAATTGCCCTGGCCTTACCTTAACGGAGTGGTTGTGAAAGTCTGTCACCACTATTTCATTCTTGTTATTTACTGCGACAAAGTGTGGACCTTGAGACAGAGCAGTGAGAGGAGAAGAGGGAGAGGGAGAGAGAAAGGGGAGGAGGAGGGGGGGGGGGGTGTACTCATTCAATTTCGCTCTCTGACTCATTCCACCTGAGAGGAAATGGCTAGCTATTCCCAGCTATGCCTCTCCCCCAAACTACATACCCCCAAACCGGAAAGTGTTGGCAAATCATTCCCAACCCTAACCCTGGAGATCTACTGTCCTGTAGGTTTTTGCTCTAACCAACAAAGCACATCACAGTCAATAACTAGAGATCTCGTTGAGCTGCTAATTAGTAGAAAGAGGTGTTAAACATATCTTTAATTCAAATTCACATTTTTATACTTTATCTTCATCATCTTTATCTATTATTCAAATATACTGAGTGCAGATCCTTCATGAATTTAGTGTGCGGTCTGGAATAACTGTCTGAATTGAATAAATTGTAACACATCTCAGTAACACATTATTAAACTGTCCAAGAGACCTATCATCTCTTCAATTCACACCGTAGCAGTTTTCTGTAGGTTCTGCATGGAATGCTGGCAAAGGATGTACACACGATACTTACTGAACGCAGGGCCAGATTTACTCAGCTTTTGCTCCAGTGCGATGTTTGCGCCACTTTTTTCTACAAGAAATGAAAAAGGACAGTCAGAAATGAAAGACAAACAACCAAAAAAAAAAACGCCCAAGCTCTTTCAGCGCGGGCCCCGGGCCCCTACTCCACACCCCTCCTGTAGATCTCATGTCTTTCGACATGAGATACTCCATGTCTGCCAGAGCTATACCTTTGCATATGAGCCAATGGAAAGTTATGATTATTCAGGAAACAGTGCCATCTGCACCGTGACCTGTAATAAATCATGGGCTAAACTAGCTAGAACTGGATTTCTCGTGAAAACCAACCTCCCAACATCATTGCAATTTCCCTTTTTTTCACAGTGGCCCCGGGCCCCTAGTCTACACGCCTCCTGTTTAGAAAGCAGCCACTGCAGAAGTGGGTGAAACCAGCTCCCTTTTGGGCCAACCACTGGCCCCAGCGCGTGCTGAATGACGACGGCAGCATTCTACGATGGTTCCTTACGCACAAACCAAGGCCCGATGGCCACCATGCAACTCCCACATGCACTGCGCTGAAGGCCTAGAATAACACCACACGGGCCATCATACAGAGACTGCTGGAAGTGATCACACGGCATTTGGCAGCACAGTTTCACACGATAGGTTAGCGATGCTGGTAGCCAGCTGGAGACCAGCTGACATCGGTATTTGCCAATTTGGACAATGCTTGAGCAATAACACTCTGCTCTGACCTCTGGACTGAGAGCATCAATGCCACAGCATAAACTATAAGTAAAGAGAGAGTAAAGTCCTCCACCAATTCAAACCCTTTATCCACTAGCAAACTAAACTAACCATAGACATCTGTGGGGTACAGGCATTTGCTTTTCGGCCAAAAGCAGAACAAGGGGGAATCGCGATCAGCAGGAATACATACACAGAGCAAACGGTCCCCCGTACAGATTTACAGAGCACCGGATCAACTGGCTTCAGGACCCACAGGAAATCAAAGCAGTTTAGGTAAACCAATTCCCTGAAAAATGTAATCACGCAGGCCTTGATCAATGAGCACGACGAGGCAGAAATGAAAACCGTTGCACCAGATGACAGTTGACGGCAGTTGATAGTGTTGTGCCTTTGAACACTGGAACTGAAGCCTGGGTAAATCTGCCCCAACCTTTCCTTTCATCACAACAGGAAGCCCCCCTTGCATGCTTCCCTTCAACAATATCCCCTTTTCAAGTTCCTTTCCTTCTTTTGTATTTCATCTTCCTTCATTTAAGGAGGATCCCAAATGCCAAACCGGTGCCTTGCTATATGTAATTTGTGGAGGCCAGTGCAAAGTTCAACATTACATAGATCAGAAAGAAAAAGAAAAAAAGCCTATACACTGGTTATACATTTTTGCTGATGTGTGTCTTCAAATATTGACTTTAATTTAGCAGCATTTTTAGCATTAGTGGCATATAAAATATTTATTTTTAAACAAATATTGAATGTGCTTCTCATCAGCTGTCAATAATCAAGCAGGCTTGTTCATTGAGGGACTACAAAACTGCATCTATTTGCAAACTAATATCGCAAAAGGTCAAATGCCGGGATTGAGTTCACTGTCCACATTTATCAAGTCCACATTGTATGCAGGTGTGATGCACATCCTCTGTTGTACACAGAAACATCTGTACCTGCGAACTGGCGCTCCGATGTTCCTCGCGCTCCGAACTTGGTCACCAGCTTCCCGTTGGACTGGAATATGAAGACGCAGCAGGCTTTGTTGTCCACGGTGATAATGTGACCATTCTTGTCCACAGCCACACCCTTCGGCCCCATCAGACGACCGGCACCGATTTTATTCTGGGAAGAGGAAGACGATTGGCTGCATGCTTGAGGAACGGCGGGCAGTTGGTTATTCACCGAGGACAATTTGAGTGACAGTTAGGGCTGTGCTCACCTTGAACTTGCCGTCTGAAGTAAAGATGCTGACCCATCTGTTGTCGTAGTCGGCCACGATGATGTCACCGTTCATGTCCACGGTGACGCCTGTGGGGCGCTGGAGCTGACCTGGTGAACGACCTCTGACCCCAAACCTTAGTTTAAACAGTCCGTCATTGGAGAAGACCTGTGTCAGATGACAGTATTAGTATATTAAGATCCTCATTAGAGAATAGGTAACGTATATTAAATACTTTGTGAAGAGTGAAGAGACTTTGGACTTTGTTTCAAACAGGTACGCACAGTGCAGTGTCGGTAGCCAATCGCGGCAGCCGATCGCGAGGCTCTCACCTGGATGCACTGATTGTTGCTGTCCGCCACCACGATCCTGCCGGTGCTGGAGGCAGAAATGCCCTGCAGGTTGGTGAACTCGCCCTTCTCCCGCCCGCGCGAGCCTGCAAGAACAGCACAGGCGACAGGGTCGGGAACAGCACAGGCGACAGGGTCAGGAACAGCACAGGCGACAGGGTCAGGAACAGCACAGGCGACAGGGTCAGGAACAGCACAGGCGACAGGGTCAGGAACAGCACAGGCGACAGGGTCAGGAACAGCACAGGCGACAGGGTCGGGAACAGCACAGGCGACAGGGTGAGGAACAGCACAGGCGACAGGGTGAGGAACAGCACAGGCGACAGGGTCAGGAACAGCACAGGCGACAGGGTCAGGAACAGCACAGGCGACAGGGTCAGGAACAGCACAGGCGACAGGGTCAGGAACAGCACAGGCGACAGGGTCAGGAACAGCACAGGCGACAGGGTCAGGAACAGCACAGGCGACAGGGTCAGGACGGCGTCGCCGCTGCGGCCCTGCCGGGTTGCGCGCGGTCGGCTCGTTCAACGCACCGACTCGGTAGATGAGCTCGTCCTCCATGGGGTTCTCCTTCTTCCTGCTGGTGCTGTACATGCTGGAGGGGCGGCGGACGGCCTTCTGCCGCACGTGGCCGCCGCCGCCGCTGGGCGACTTCACCCGGCGCTTGACGTCGTCGGGGGACTGCGGCACGTCGGAGGGCTTGACGGCGCGCAGGCGGAAGGGGCTGCCGCGCACGGGCTGCCCGTACAGCAGCAGGGCGAAGGAGAACTCGCCCTCGGCGCGCAGGGTGTAGCCCACCTCGTACGTCCCGTTCTTGTTGTCCACCACCTCCGCCTCGGCCCGCGCCCCGTCGGGCCCGGAGATCTCGGCGCGCAGCGCGGCGTTGCCCGTCCGCACCAGCTCCCCGGCCTTGTCCTTGGTGGTCACGGTGACGGAGGTGTGCTGGCCCACCAGGGCGTGCCGGAGGCCCTCGCCCGTGGCCACGCTGGTGTGGCCCACGGCCCCCGTGCTCAGCAGGACGCCCAGGTTTTGGATGGAGCGGCGCAGGCCCTCCGTCTCCACCAGGCAGTCCAGGTGGCCGTTCTCGTGCGGCTGCTCGGGGAACTCGTGCCGGGCCAGGGCGCCGACCCGCTCGCTCATCTGCTTCTGGACCAGCAGGACCTCGGTGGCGCTGCCGTGGTCCAGGGCCTGCTCCGTGAAGCTGCAGCTGCTCTGGATGTGCTCCTTCCCCTGGAGCAGGGAGGCCAGCTGGGCCTGCAGCACCTGGGGACCACACCCAGGTCAGCACACACTGCCTTTATATACCCTCACCATCCTGCCATCCTCTTACAATCTCCCTCTCACCCACTTGCCAGGCCATTGTTGTAATTATGAATTCTTAATCTGACCTACCTGGTAAAATAAAGGTTAAATAAAATTAAATAAAAAATGTACAAAGTCGTGATTCACATAAGGAACATCTTTAACTGCAGACAGTCATCTATACAGCCTCTCCATATCTATGAGGCGGTTGTCAATTTATTGGAGAACTCAGGGGTCTTGTTCTCAGACTTGTACGCTATATTGGAAGGTTGTAAATGTCTAGTTTGGGTCCCAGCATTAAAAAGTTCACCAGAGCCCTTCTGTGCAGCGTTGTGTGTGACAGGAAAGGGGCAGGGGATCCTGGGAAAGGAAGAGGCGGACGGACCTTCTGCTTGGCGCTGCAGATGCTCTCCAGGTCAGTGATGAGGGCGCTCTTGCGCAGGTGCAGCGCCCGCTCCAGCTCCTCGAAGGTGCAGGTGATCTCGCTCACCGCCTCGTTCTTGCGCTCCGTCAGCTGCTTGGAGATCTCGTTCACCAGCTCGATGGCCGCCGTCAGCTGGGGGAGTCTGGAAGAGGGGGGGGGGGGGGGGGGGGAGAGGAGGGTCAGGGTCCAACACTGCAAAACACAGGCTAATAATAGCAATACATTACATTACATTATTGGCATTTGGCAGACGCTCTTATCCAGAGCGACATACAGTTGATTAGATTAAGCAGGAGACAATCCTCCCCTGGAGCAATGCAGGGTTAAGGGCCGTGCTCAAGGGCCCAACGGCTGTGCGGATCTTATTGTGGCGACACCGGGATTAGAACCACCGACCTTGGGTGTCCCAGTCATTTACCTTAACCACTACGCTACAGGCCACCCCAATACCACCTCAAACAAAGGGTCACATTCAGTCATGTGCATTCAGTGACCAGCTCCCCAAGAATATGCAGTGTGTTTACGAGAACAGGCCAATCAGCCCCAACAGGCCTGTCATTCATCAGCAGCCTTGTGAGTAACCAGAGCAAACACTTTGGGACGGTTTTGCAGACACAGATCAAACTTAGTCCTGGACTAAACAGAGTTGTATGAAGAATCTCCACTCAAAATGTAATTTATCTTCTGACTAGACGTAATCTATGTCGGTGAAACTGTCCCATGAAAGTGTAAGGTGTTCTGCACTTGTATGTAAAAAAATCATGATCTCAGAACGTGAGTTGAGAAGCGGTCAGCCGGACCTGCCGCGGATGGCATCCAGCTGGTTCTTGAGCGCGGCTTTGTGCTGCTCCAGGACGTCCCGCAGGGGGACGGTCACGTGTTCCCGGTGTTCTCCCTCTGTGCACTCCAGGCACATGGCCGTCTCACACGACTCGCAGTAGAACTCCATCACCTGCAGGGGGAGCCAGCGAGCAGGGAAAAAAGAGGATTGCGACGTTGGTCAACTCCAAAAAGGTGGGGCCACACTGCACCAAAAAATGCACATTTTACTGAGAATAACTGTGGCCGAATAAAACAATCGTTGGCCCCTTTTACTGCAACGTTTTAACCGAGATTTGTCCCGGTACTTCTATAAAACAATACAGCATATGCTACGGCTCCTGTGACCTACAACCTAATTTTTGCTGAGTTAGTCTGTCTGAGCCTGCGGTCAGAGCCCATTGTCCTGCTAAAACTGCTGCATTGTAGTTCAGCCTGACATGCTAATGACTGGCCAATGAGAGAGCTGCTTTTTTATATTTTTTTGCTACAAAGAGTGCGAGAAGTGGGGGTCTCTTCCGTTTCTGACACTCTTGACATCGGACTGCAGCGAAACGTTGACGGCATCCCCCCCGTGCGGTCAGGGTTAACGGGGAGGTCGGAGTGAGGGTTTTGGGTGGTGGGGGGGCGTACCTTGCCCTCGTGGTTCGGACAGCAGAGGGGCGTCCCGGCGGCGGCCGCGCTGACGGACTCCAGCACGCTGCAGGCCTCGGGACGGGTGCACTCCGGGCCCCGCTGGAGCACCTCCATCAGGTTGGTGATGAAGAAGTTGTTCTGCAGGGCGGCCACGCCCTTCTCCGGCAGGATGGAGGTCTGGCGGCACACGGGGCAGGACAGCGTCAGGGACTGAGGGGGGATGTAGTTCTGTAGGCACCTGCAGAGACGGACAGAGGCAGGGGAAGGCAGGGGAGAGTCAGAGAAAAGTGTCAGAGAAAAGTGACAGAGAAGGTAAGGCGGAGAGCAACAATAGAGAGAAAGAAAGGGGGGGAGAGAGGAAGAGGGAATAAGAAATAAGGAGAGATATTTATTAATATAAGAAATAAGTAATGTTATGCAAAACACCATAAAACAGAAAGCTGTTCTCCTATGCTGTATCCCCTTCTGACCCTGCGATAACCTGGCAATAACTGAATAAATGCAGTGCCAATTTTTGTAATTTGTGACATGGATTTGCAGTATCAAACAGAATCTACTATGCGTTTGTCTAAAATTGCTCATTATAAAACATATTATGCGGTTTAGAATCAGACGGTTTAAAATTATTGCATTTCACGCATCTTCCACAGCGTCAGTGACGTCAGACATTTAATTAATGTCACAACCTATGCTTTACCTGTGTGTGCTGTGCGCGCGTGAATTTTGTCAACATAAAATGTCTGTGCCACTGCCAAGTGTTTGCAAATTATACCACTCAAGATGAAGACGAAACGTCGGGTATTTGCAGCTTCCATCTGCCAGATTGAAAATAAACGTGGGATAACGTCAACTTTCTGAGGCACTTTCTGTCTGCATTCATCGAGAGGTAGGCTAATTGCGTTTGGATTGAACGAATGTGATTTAGCCAGATCAGTTAGCCAAGCCAGCTAACGTAGCAGCCCATAGCCTTGCTAATCCAGTGGGTGTTTTTGGTTAAATTTGACGAGTCAGCTTGCTAGCAAACATTTCAACTATAGTGGGCCAGCGCAAAGCGGTATAACCATTTTTTTGTGTGGATAATACCACGTCAACGTTCAATTAACGTATATTGTTGACGAAAACATTTTCGTCAACAATTTAGCCTACTGTCACGATATGGCACTTTTGGTAGTAGTTTGTACATTTCTTACTTGACATTACTAAGCATATTACCAGTTAATTAGATGCTCTACAGTTGTTTACCTTTATCTGATATAAAGGGCTATATATTTTTTTCATTTACCAGTGAATGGGTATTATTAAATTCCTTGCTGCTTTGTTTTGTCTTGTGTTATTATA
Organism: Conger conger; assembly: GCF_963514075.1. Lineage (NCBI taxonomy): Eukaryota > Metazoa > Chordata > Actinopteri > Anguilliformes > Congridae > Conger > Conger conger. Next base: position 8,594,999 of record NC_083772.1, read on the forward strand.
ATGAAAGTTTATTTTGGAACTGAAACCATTTGAATATTTAATCACACATAAAAGTTATCCCTCTCACACTGACAGTAGGCTACTATAAGGCCAATCACTAAGAAGGAAAGCTATTTTGATTCAATGCCCATATCTTTTCTTTTGTCATTTTTCATAATTGTTAGTGGGTGCTATAAAATGTGATCCCCTCCCTTACCCCCCCCCCCCCCCCCCCCCCCCCCCAATCGTGACTTCTCGATTCAAACTGGAGGATCGGTGACTTGGACCTGCTCAGATTTACAGACAACTTGAGACTGTGACTTTGCTAGCTCTTCTGGTGTTTATTCACTGTGCCGCATGTGCTTTTTCTAAGTCACCGTGACTAAAATGTCTGCCGAATGACTAAAACGTTGATTGTAGTCTGCTCTGGCTTCTGTATCTTCTCTGCCTAATAAAAAGCTCAGTGCAGTCATGACACATCGAATAACTGGGTTTGGGAACAGCACGCCTGTAAATGAGGTAGCTAATCCTTTCATTACGCAAATGATTCATCGAATGAATTTCTCTGCGCAATGCAAAATGCCATTGATGGTTTTCGCACCGATTATCTGAAGGAAATGACTGTCCACGGACTGCTGCTGAACAAAGAAAATGCATAGCCTAAGTCTTGATATTTTTTCGGAGAGAAGAGTTAGGCATACATAGGCTAATTCAAAAAGCAAAGGTGTAGCAAAAGGTGATGATTGCGTCGTGTAGACATAAGTACAGTGCAGTACAGTAATACAGTGCTTATACACACAGAGAAGCCCTTCTATTCTCCTGCACTGAAAAGGTTTGTGTTTATTTTTGATGGGAAGGTACATTCAGAAACGTTCCCATCGAAGCAGTTTTATTCCAGTCTAACTCCTTCCCTGTGTGGTGTGACCGTAGGGTCATAGGACACCTCTGAGGAGCGTTGGGGCAGGCAAATCGCGTGTGGAAAATGTAACCCTAAAACGCCTACCTAGTCAGCCTACCCACTTTTTCACTGGCTGGCCCGCAAAATGAGTTCTGCCTCTGCCACTGTGCCTTGCCTAACACGAGTAAATAAAACGGAGATCGCTGCTCGGATTTGATGTTATAAGCCTATGCATAGCGCAGCCACTGAGGCACTCTATGGGATTAGGCGACGGAACGGGAGGTCAGGTCTGAAGCCGGCCTGTACCGGTTATGGACCTATACCAGGCTCCAGGCAGATGCTGCAGGCAGCGGGGAGGGATGGGGTGGGTTATTGCAGTCGCCATGGAAACGGCGCCTACCTTTCGCAGAAGGTGTGCAGGCAGGGCAGGACTTTGGGGTTGTGGTAGTGATCCAGGCAGATGCTGCACACCAGGAACTGCTTGTCGATCTGCCGCACGACGGGGCTGCTGTTGCTGGTCTCGTGCTTGGCCATGGTGAGAGACATTCACAGAGCGTGCCTGAGGGCACAGCCACCGGTTAACCTGGAGAGAGAGAGAAGGAGAGAGAGAAGGAGAGAGGGAGAGGGAGAGGGAGAGAGGGAGAGGGAGAGGGAGAGAGGGAGAGAGGGAGAGGGAGAGAGGGAGAGGGAGAGAGGGAGAGGGAGAGGGAGAGAGGGAGAGAGGGAGAGAGGGAGAGGGAGAGGGAGAGGGAGAGGGAGAGGGAGAGGGAGAGAGGGAGGGAGAGAGGGAGAGGGAGAGGGAGAGGGACAGAAAGAGAGAGAGGGGAGAAAGAGGGAGAGACAGAACAGGAGAGGGAGGGAGAGAGTGAGAGAGTCAATTTAGGCCTTTAGGACTCATTAGCCAATCGACAACTTAAATTAATCATTTAAAGACATACTATGCAGGATATTTACCCTTGCTGTGGGTCCTGTTTGCAATCAAATAAGCCTTGAACCATGCCAACTCGCCTACATTTTAATAATCTATATCCATACTTGTATACAGAGTTTGTCAGGGCATCATAGAAATGAGTGGGCATGGTTATTTAGAAATATTTTCAAGGTAAAAATCCTGCATAGTATGCCTCCAAGAACTCTATACTGTGCCCATTCAGGAGTTCAGTTTAACAGCCCTGCTCCATAGCCATCGCCATCAAGTATGTATTAACACCACCCGTATTAACACGCATGTATTAACACAACAAGTTTTTGTCAGGCATATGGCACCAAATGCGTATAGTCATCTGGGTGATTTCTCCCCATAGCACTTCCTCTTGGCACGGAGTAAGAGTCTGTACCACTGACAGTGCATTTTGAACACGTTGTTCTTTATGCAGCAGAACTGTGTTACTGCAACATCAGCGATTCAGGGGGGCCTGGGAGCGCGTGCGGAGGAAATGCACCCTCTGGAGGTGCACTCGTCGTCTGGGGGAAGTGCTGCTGCCGCAGGCAGGCGACGGGCGTTCACTCGACCAGCGTAGTCTCTCTTACGCACGGAGCAGTAATCCCTCCCATCTGAATCCCTCCCCACCGACCAGGGTCACAACCGTCGTTGTCATTTTCATTGATTAATTTTCTCACCCTGGGGCTACCACGAAGGAATACTTCACGCTTTTGAGACAGGGCCTGACAGCCCCAGTGATGTATATGTTTACGTACTATATATTTATTTAGGCACGCGTGAGGAATGGTTCGCATTCCGTCACTGACTAACAGGCTAGATTGCTTATGGATAAAGAGGTGGTCGGTGTACAATGGTGTCTGTATTTGATAATGTCTAGGTCAAAAAAACTAAAACAGAAAAGGCAAACAATGTAAGGGGCATTGAAATGACTCAATAACTGCCAGTAGCAATGGCAGAATGCTCTTTACTCACTCAAAGTGAAGAAAGGCCCAGCACTAAGGCACTACACTGGGTCCTGAAAGCAAGCATGGACAAGTGAGAGTAAATGCTCCCCGCCCGTAGAGTGTTTTTTTGGGGGGAATGATTTTCGCTGATAGTGGAGACTGGTGGGGTGCCAGAGTTCATTTCACATTCCTGTCTGTTTAACGCTGCGGGGTTAAGAATGAGGCTTTCAGCATCTAAACCAAAATAACCTTCCTGTGAAAAAAAAACACCATCACTAACATAGTCTTGCGATTACCCTAGGCATCAGTGTAGCGCAATGGTTAGGAAACTGGGCTTGTAAACCGAAGGGTTGCAGGTTTGATTCCTCGATAGGCTCCTGCTGCTGTGCCCTTGAGCAAGCTGCTTAGCCCAGCTGCATGAATGGATATGTAATATGTAAATATGTCAATGGGTGTGTATGTTACGACTTATAAGTCACTCGGGATAAGAGCCTTAATGTGTCCTTTACTGTTTAATTTCCAGTGCAGTGGCTATGGAATAGGCAGCAGTGGACATTGTGGTGGCAGACAGTGGGTGAGGTGGATGGAGTCATAGGGAAGTGGCTGCCTCTGGCCAGATGCATCGACCAGCATACGTTCAGTAGGGGAGGCATAACTCTACTGTTGCAGCCACATAAATCAATGAGACGCAGCAGTAATTCAGCTCTGCCATACACCCTTGCGGAAACGCACAAAAAAAAAAAAAAAGGGCGTTTGATATTTTGTCTCTGTCGAGACCATTGGCCTGTGCCTTGAATATATTTTTGCGATTGTCATGTGTTGCTGTGGATGACCAGACGACATAACTGCCTTCAGCGGAGAGAAATGGAGAACAAATGAGCGAAGTAAGGGCGTGAGTGCGTAATCGCTGCGCCCACCGCGAGGATGTGCGGGAAGCAGAGCAGCGCTCCGTCAGTGGGTCAGGAGGAGATTTATTATTTATTCCGCCGGCACGCAATCCTCCATCTGTGCATCTGTCGCAGCGAGCGTTTATGGGAACAATTCAGCGCGTCGGTTTAGCAAACAAACAAAACCGGCGGGAACAGACGTCACGGTTTAGCGGGCTACACAAGCGCTTTGTCACACCGCCCTTCCTTTTTAGCGGCCCGTTTAATTATACGTCTCGCCTAGCCGACCGAAAGCTGTGTTCACTTCCTGGTGTTGTTGTCCGAGCCCTTCGCTCCGTTCACCCCCCCCCCCCCCCTCCTGACTGTCAGCGCTCTGGGGCGCCGATCTAAAAAAAGATTTTTTACATTCAGCTGTTGTTCCGAGTAGCCTTGTCTTCTGAAACGACGCTATGTTCTCCCACATAGCTTAGATCAGGGCTTTAAGGCCTGAGGCGCGTGCTGGGAGCCCTGATTGGTTTATTTTCGGTGTCACATGACACCGATAATAAAACTGACAAGAGCAGATCTATTGCCTGCCGATAGGCTAAGCTCTGCGTCTGCAAGCGCACTCCTGATGCTCACTTTGTTTCTGTACTTGAACTGCAAAAGACCGTCTCAGCATCACAGACAATTAAGTGTGCTAATGGTTGCATTTGAAGAAGTGGTTCAATGTGACCATTGAAATTCAGACTGCCATGCAACGAACTCTAATTATCACTATTTCCATTTGAATGAGAACCTATTTAAAAGGAATGGGAAGCAAATGTAACACCTAAACGCTCAAATAATTTGACCAATTAAAGATTAGAAAGAAACCGATCCCTTTTTTGCACAGGATAAGTTTTCAGGGAAATGAAGTGTACAGACTTTAGATGATCGTTAAACCATGTAACCAATTTGATAAATTGCCCATTCAAAGTTGCCCCTATAGGATTGGCGGTTGAATGTGACAGAATGAGATGAAAATGTGGTGAGGGAATGGGGCCTTTGTAGCGGTATTCTGCAAAACGCCCGATGACATCATTGGGGAATGTCATGTGACCGCCTCCTCAGAACTGGACTGCTGACACCCTGTAGCTGTTGATTCGGACCCAGCTGTACTGGCTGCCCGCTGAGGCTGCCAAGTGCTCGTCACAGACTATTTAGTTAGAGAGTGACGCCGCTAACTTAGGAAACCTTTCCCAACTCTGTGTTAATTCATAATCTTTTTCTCTTTGTAAACCTCTGTGTGCCCGATTGAGTCTTTGTACTCCCCTGAGTGCATCCTTTGAGGAACTATTTTTTCTGAGCGTATAACCGATCGACTTGTGGATCCACCTCTCCACATCTGCCATGTATGTAATTGACTTGGCTTCAAACTCATGCTTGGCTGAACAAGGACATTTGCCGAATACCCATTTCCTTGATTCCTCCGTCCTTGCTCCTTTCCTTGTGTCCTCCATTGGGTGGAGCTAAGGACAGAGGAAAGATCGTGAGGAAGGGATGGAAGGAGCTAAAAGAAGCAGTTGGAATAAGTGCGCTGTGACCCCAAATCTCAGATCTCGGTTTATTGCTGACGGGCGATGTTCTGCCATGGCACACAGCCTCATCACTGGCTGTGAGTACCTCACCTGGAGATCCAGATGCAGCTCACTGTTTGCACTGTTTCTAAACACATTTTATTGAATGGATCTTTATTCTGCTAAAAGTGGGAAGATGGGGACTTTGCTACTGTGAAGGTCGATTTTTCTCTTTTTTGCTTTTACATTCTTCTAGCAGAAGCTCATTAGCCAGAGCAACTTCTGATACAGGAAAAACAGAAGTGCATTCACCTCAGTTACAGTTATACTGGAGGTTTTTGGTAGATTAACTTAACTTGTGTTTTGCAACTTGAGTGAGATGAGGTGGGTTTTAGTACCTTGCCCCCTGGCCTGCGGGTCAAACCCACATCCGGTGTTGGGAGACCAGTTCTCCATCCCTTACACTATCTTTTACATCTCTTTTGTATTTTTCATTGTATGTCCTTTTCTTGCATTCATATTTTTAATACATTTCCTTAGACGTTGACCCTCCCTGGAGCCATAATGAAACCCTTATGTATACCTGGCCAGGATTGACTAATAATTAAGCTGTAGTCAGCTGTGCCCAATTTTCCAGATACTAAAAGCAATTATTATTACCCTCATGTGTCTTGTGTGATTCAGATATTTTGTACTGTGGAATACGTCTGTTACAATTAACTTGTTTTAATAGTATGGAAACTCTAACCAAATGAATTCCCTAGAGGGACAGTACTATAATGTCAACAAGATGGCATGCAAATTCCTGCCCAGAGCAAAATCTAGACAGCAGAGGGTACGGTGTGTACTTGTACATTGCATCGCTTGATAATTCACCGGTTGCTGCTGAATCTTTCTTGGCTTAAGGCGCATTTCTTATCCTTGTCGCCCACCCGATACAATCAGGAGGGAGGACTATTGGTCGGGCTCCGTCAGTTTGTTCCTTAATTTGTCACACTGTAGTACTGTGTGTCCACCACAGGTCAAACTGTTTCCATGTTGTTATTAGGCTTTAGAAAATAAAAAAAGGAAGTAACCAACTTAGCCCCAGTGAAGCGGATTTCTTATGCTTTACTAAAAATGCTAAAAGCACCAGTGATAACGCCTACATAGTGTCACACTAAACCAGTATCCTTCAATTCAATCTATTATCAATATATTTGGCCTATGTAGCTATTTAGAATTGTGTTGTAGCTATTTAGAATTTGGTTCTGATTTACCATAATATTAGTTCACTTGCAGTGGGGGGTATATCAGTATATAAGCCGGGTGACTGAGCTAGCAGGATAAGTTTCATCGTCAGGCCAATTACATGCCTCCTTGTTGAGCTGCCCTGGCTATCCACATTCCATGCCGGACCATCGAAGAACCAGCGCTTAGAGAAACAAGCCAAGGGCTGGCACCCTGTCAGTCCTATGTTGGACACAGCACATGTTTTTCGGTACATGTGGGATGTGGTTGGGATCTTTTGTTGTGCGTTGGGTGTCGGGCCAGTGTGACTTTATCTGGGCACATCCAGAGCCTGGCATGCACCTGCTTCACAAAGCCTGCGCCCGCTTCCACCTGCTCACACGCCCCCATGCTGCTCTTCCTGTTTTCCATCAGATAGCCTAATCCTCTCCCTTCTCCCAGGGCACCCGTGTACCAATCACAGATAACACATTTTTCAAACGCTCCCCTACGAGCAGCAGCTATAACAAAACTACCATGAAAATATTGTCCCTATATTAATATTTCTCAGCCCCCCCTCCACCCAGGGACCACATTGTGTCCAACAGATGGCACATTTCAAACTCTCTTCCTGCATGCAGTATCTATCACAAAACTGGCATGAAAATATTGTCCCTATTAATATTTGCCACCACCCGCAACACCCATCCACTCGTCCCCCAGAATAAACACTGAGAAAAAAATAATACGCAAGAAAGAAATAGATAAATCCAGCCATTCCTAGAGCGTTGGGCATTCCTGTGCAATACGGTGAAGCACCCTGACGGAATCGCCATGGCGACTGTGATCCTTTCTGGCCCCAGCAGAATGTGAATGCCTGCCTGCATTCCTAAGGTCTGTGAGAAATTCCTACACAGCACAGGACACTGCCACCAAACAAGCAACATTATCATACACTGGGGATGTTAATTAGCATGCATTTGGCTATTTGTGGTCTTTGTGCCACTGTGTCTTTAAACATAGTCCTGGCCTGTTCGGGTCTAGTCTGGGGTGGCCTCTCGACCGTGAGTAGGGCAGTCAGTGATTTTAATCCAAACCCAGGAGCAGTGCCACATATTTTTATTTGTGGGAAAAACTATGACACTTCAGAAAAATGCACACCATACTTTTTCTGTAACTTAAGTACACTCATATAGACATCATATCTTGGTCATTTTGATTTCTGATCTCAGATTTTCACGCACAGTCTCTAGAGTTTGCAGAGAATGATGTGAAAAAGGAACAACATCCAGTGAGCAGCAGTTCTGTGGGCAGAAATGCCTTGCTAATGAGACAGGTTTGAGGAGAATGGCCAGACTGGTCAAAGCTGACAGGAAGGTGACAGGAACACAATAACCACACATTACAAGTGGATAGGCTACAGCAGCAGAAGACTTAATAAGTCTAGAAAATAAGTCTAATAAATACCTAATAAAGTGCTCACTGAGTGTACATTCTCTATAGGATTGAATTGGTCTTACAAACCCCTGTATCTTTTTAAAATCTAAATATAGCTTGTACTTTGTGTTGGTCAAACATAGCAAAGACACTCCTCAATTCAGTTTATAATATGCAGGTTAGACAATACAAAGAAATCTCCACCCCTAACCACAGACTGTACCAGACAGTGAATCTTGAATAAGCTTACAGGTTTAATTGCCATAAGACTGTAATAAATGTATCGGTTAAATTGTAAAAAAGATGTAGAAAAAAATACATTGCACAAAGACACTGAGGATACAGTATAACTAAACATACGTTTATAAATATAAAAATGGTTTTGCGGACATTGATTATCTAGATCAAAGTTCTGGACAAAGTAAATCTCTCGCTGCTTGGTTGCTTATTATACGGAAACACAGCCAAACTTTCTCATGGAAGCAGATTTTTGCAAACAAAGCAGGTATTAAATCTCTGGAAATGAGTGTGGAAAGGAGCAGATAAGAGGACAATGCCTACTCTGTGTATAGAAAGAGACACACTCCCAGATAAGATTGTGCCCCCCACTGAAGTCCTTGAAAGTGGCGTCTGACACAGCAAAGCTAGGGCGGTGCATTAAAGCTAGCAGAAGCCTTGTCAGTAAACCCACCTGTTTGTTTTGTGTTCAGGCGGACATGGCCACTGACCGCGGCCCTCGGAAAAATTAATCTGAAGATCTAAACGGGTTACAGAACTCACCCATAACAATCAACACCACGTCTTTTCTCTCTCTCTGCATTCACCCAGTTCTCCTCCTCCTCTGCTGTCTCTTGCTCCTGTTTTTCATCCCTCTCTCCGTACGCTTTGGGACGCCCGATCTCTCAGTCACTCCTCTTATTTTTTACAGGGCGTACCAGAGTGCCCCCACAGCGTCCAAGCGTCACTGCCTGGAGAAAAATACCCTGGCTGTCTTTCTCGTTCTCCCTCTCTCCCTCTCTCCCTCTCTCTCCCTCTCTCCCTCTCTCCCTCTCTCCCTCTCCCTCTCCCTCTCTCTCTCTCTCCCTCTCTCCGCCTCTCTCCCTCTCTCTCTCTCCTCTCTCTCCACCTCTCTCTCTCTCTCTCTCTCTCTCTCTCTCTCTCCCTCTCTCTCCACCCCTCCTCTCTCCACCCCTCCTCTCTCTCTCTACCCCTCCTGTCTCTCTCTCTCTCTCTCTCCCCCTCTCTCCGCCTCTCTAACTCTCTCTCTCTCCTCTCTCCACCTCTCTCTCTCTCTCTCTCTCTCTCTCTCTCCACCCCTCCTCTCTCCACCCCTCTCTCTCCCTCTCTCCCCTCTCTCTCTCTCTCTCTCTCTCTCCCCCTCTCCTGAAAGCAGTGGGTCAGAAGCAGTGGTTTGTTCAGGGTCCTCACGGCGTGGTGTGGGGCAGCCTCTCTGAGCTCAGGCCGTCACAGGAAGGGAAATAACACAATAAAAACAGAGGAAGCCTGGAAGAGGCACTCCCAAAATCCGCCCCCCTTCCCCCCCCCCCCCTCCCACCCGATTCCCCGTGGGCCCCAGCGGAAAAACTCAAACAAGGAGCAGCAGCCGTCACAGGAAGCACCACCTGTGCTGTGTGGAGGAGAGCGGGGGTTAGAGAGGGGAGTGGGTGAGCGGTTAGCCCCTCTCAGGCTCCGGCCAGCTCAGTGCCCCTTCCCCGCACTGCAGGGCCGCTACAACAATGGCATTCCATCCCTGCTTCATCGCACCCCACCGCACTCTCTCTCTCTCTCTCCCTCTCCCTCCCTCCCTTACGCACACAGCACACGCACGGAAGCATTAAAAAAAAACATGCGGTCGCTTGCGGCAAAAGGAGCGTCGTTTTTTGTTTTCCCCTCCTCTCCCCTGAAAGCCTGCAGCTGGGCAGGGACGCGGTACTCACGGGCGACAGAAGACAGCTGGTGATTTTTTTCAGGCGGCCCCCATTGTTGTGTTCTAGCCTGGCGATTACAGGGCTCAGCGAGGGAGAAACGGCACAGAGCCTTTTCACCAGATATCCACACCCCCCCGAGGCAGCCGTCGCCCCCCCCCTCTCCTGCCCCTCCCCTTCAGCCCCCCCTCCACCGCAGGCTCTGAATGGGAGCAGCTGAACAGTCACTACAGGAAGCGTCAGACTTCAGCTCCAGCCCCCAGACTCCGCCCCCTTCCACACTCTCCTACAGCTGGGGCTACTCTTGCTCCTCCCCTGGCTCCGCCCCCCACTGCAGTAGGCTGGACCAGGGTCCTGTGTAAAAACATGGGCTGCTTCAAATACTCAGTGCCTACTAATGTCAGTGTTGACAAATCGGTGGGGGGGGGGGGGGGGGCACTGCAGTTTGAAGGAGAGATGAAGGGAAGGAGAGAGAGAGAGAGAAGGAGAGAGAGAATGATATAAAGAGAGAGAGATTATGAGTCAGAGGCCAAACCAAGTGCACCAAAATCTGTGAGATGTTCCCTTCATAGCGGAAATGCTTTGGCATAGTTTCTCACCCCAGCTTTAAAAAGGTAACAGCTGAATACACAGCTCTGTGATGGAGCTCGGGATGGTATTTGTGTGTTCACTGCTGACCCTGGTGTATGAATCAAATTGAATGCATAAAACAGCTAGTGTCAGAGAGGGGATTATGATTCTGTGGACCTTCAAAGACCGAGAGCACCAAGGACAGCCCTGTATTAATTTAGGATGAAAAGTCCTTCTGATCTGTGAAATCGCTCCCGGTAAGGCGATACGTTCAGGGGAATTTTAATGGCCACAGCGTTCCCGGCCTGTAACAGGTCGACGGAGCATGAGTCTCCTTTAATAAGAGAATGAATCGCCCTCTCTGACCTGTTCTCCATCTGCTCTTTCTCTGTGCTGGTGGTTCTGCCGGCATCATGTTGTTTCACGCTACCTGTGAACTCCCACTCGAGGAGGATACACATGCTTCAGCAACCATGGTCACTCAATGTAGAGCGGGCTTCACTGGACAGGGTGGGTGGGTGTGTGTGTGTGTGTGTGTGTGTGTGTGTGTGTGTGTGTGTGTGTGTGTGTGTGTCTGTGTGTCTGTGTGTGTGTGTGTGTGTCTGTGTGTGTGTGTGTGTGTGTGTGTGTGTGTGTGTGTGTGTGTGTGTGTGAGTGTGTGTGAGTGTGTGTGTGTGTGTGTGTATGTGTGTGTGTGTGTGTGTGCATGCGTGCGTGCATGAGTATGTGTGTTTCAAGATATCTCAATTTAATTTGCACATTCCTGTATGTCTGATTAATGTGCATGGTGTGCATAAGATCAACCGATTAACGGGAGGAAATGTTTCTGCTGCTAGTGTCAGTATTGTTGCAAAGTCTTTGCCTACTTTGCCTGAACTACCAAAACAAATTAGATGCAAATGACATGGCACGTAAAGTGCCATTTTTGTACATAAACTATAGAGTGGAGACCAAAAGCCTAAGGACACGACCAAGTCCTGGTTGTTTCGATTATTTATTGAGGAATAATGCCATTATCATACTCCAATTACACTTCTTATTGAAGAATACGTTTGAGAACAAGGGGAGCTTAATGGGAAGGCATTTCCACCACAGTCACCAGACCTAATCAAACATCTGTGGGAGCTGTTGAAGAGAGAAAGACCAAACGTCAGGTAACATCAACTGATCATGTTTGGGAAATGTTGGAAAAGCGCTGGCATGAAATTGAAGATGCTGCTGAATTAGGTGGAATCTATGTCAAGTACAGCGAAGATCGTAAAATGATAGTTTTTTGGCTTGTAATATTTAAATAATTATTCTTGAATAATAAGTATAAACAGTATCATAATTGATAATGAAACAATTAGTTATTGGTAGTGTCCTCAGTCCTGTATACATTTGAGCTCTGGTAATGTATGAAATCTTTGGTTGTCTGAAAAATGAGAGCCAGGCAGTTATCGCGGCTGCAGTAAATATTCTGTATTTATTATGCCACATTCTGTACTAGAATAGTGGCAGAATAGTAGTATATCCGTATTCATATCATGAGTAGGCCTATTAAATCGGAAGATATTTGGCGAGAGTAGTTGCAGGGTACTCTAAAATGGCAGGACAGCGGCGTTCCCTGTTCGGTCTCCGCAGCTTACAGCACTTAGTGGGCATTCGGTGCCTGCAGTGAGAAGCCATTACCCTGCAAGCGGGCACAGAAAGGGCAGCCGTATTCTCCCATAGGGAATTTCACTGCCCCCCTAGTCCCGGCGGAGTTATGAGCAAGCAGATTTCGGCCACACACGTGTGCAAGCCAGGGATGGGAGTTTGCGCCCCGCTAACAGAGCTGCTGACCCAGCATGTCACAGCGGAAGGCCGACGCGTCGTATGGTCTGCGTTCCCTCTCCTCCGTGTGTCCGAAAGGATCGGATGCGAGGCTGCCGTCAGCTGGCTATGGAAACATTCCAGACCTGTGAGCAGCAGCCTGCCCCCTTTTCTTACATCACCGATCTCTTCATCATTCTGCTTCTGACCCACTGCTGCTCGTTCAGTCACACACAGTACGCCGCTGCGTTTGTCTCGAGCGTTCCTCAGATGCTTTCCGGGAGTTCGGTAATCATTTATAATTCGGTGGATTTTGTGTTTATTAAAATAGGAGTTTTTGTATTTATTTTCATCAGGGGCTGGATTTACTGTAAGACACAGCATAAGGAGATGGAAAAACCTCTGAATAGTGAACGTGGGGTTGATCACGATCTGATTGGCTTAGAGCTCTCCCGCGGATGACGGCACTGACGGCAGCCGTCTGGTGCGTGGCCCAGCCCGAACGGCACGGCCGCAGTGGTTAACACGTCACCTCTTCCAATCGCCGAGCCAATCAGAAAGAGACACCCACAGCTGCTCATAGGAGCTAGCATCTCTAGCACGTATCCACATAAGTCCCTTCCAACAGAGCGGTCAATTAAAACCGGTTCAGTCTCTTTTCCTGGAGCTTCTGGTTCATGTAGAACATCCTAATACAAGTTCAAAAATATCTCCACCGGCACATCACTCTTTGCCTGTGACAGTGACAGTCACAAAGAACGGGAAACGCTGATGGGATCCGTTTTACTTGCTAAGTGAAATCACATTAGTCTGTAGAAATTATACATGGGCAGCAGATGGGCGCAGTGCGCTGACTGCATCCATTTTGTCTCCTGCACGAGCCTTCCGTCACAGTGATGGACAGCTGGAGCGCACGCGGGTTTCCTCATCCAGGCATCAGTTTCAGTATCCCTGTGAATACCTGCCTATCAAAGGTGGATTCATAACCTCCGTGTTGCACATAATCCCATAAAAGACTACTCCCGCTTTCTGGATTAAAGTAGCAGCTCAGAAGTGGTTTCCCTTTTTTTAATGAAAGAGTGGCCTTTTGCATTACTTTCCATTAACGCCTCATCACCAGTCATTTTCGGCTGGGCGGGACCTTCAGGGCTCGCTGTGTGGGGCTGTCCCTCTGTGGGTGATCTGTGAGGGACAGACTGCTCTGCTTCACTGCCTGTCCCGTCCCATCCCATCCCTGCGTCCGTCTCTCTCTCTCTCTCTCTCTCTCCGGTGCAATTAACAGCCCCTTTCCATCCTTACCCAACCGCTACGGCAGATTAGCTTCCTGTTGCCCGATTTAGCGAGATGAACCTTTTTCCCTTTAAGGAAGCGCACTTGCAGACAGAAAAGTGCGTAAATTATGATTCATCCCCCAGTCTCTGCCCAATTAAGCTTTTAATATGCAGCGTTGAAGTTAAATATTTATCTCTGGTGTATTGGCAGAGGCGGAGGGGTGATGGTCTGCGTGTCTGCAGTCGCCTCCGGGCGCGAGTTCAACACTCCGAGGAGAATTGAAAACTCTGGTCTTTTTCACTCATTAATGGTAAAGCAATGTCTTGCGTAACACAGCAAGCTTGGTTTTGGAGGCAGGACAGACCGGTGGACCGTCTAAAACTCTGATTCATCACAGGGAACAGGCGGTGCTTTTCTGTGCCTCTGGCACCTAACGCAGAAATCAGCTGTACAACAGGCAGGGGTACAGGGGTGAGGAATATGGGAGCTGGGCTCAGTCCTGTTTAAGCGCTGACGGACCAGTCCCGAAGCCTGAACTATTTTAAATATCACGTTAAACAGACTAGGCCTCTGGGAACGGGCCTCTTGACCTGCTTTGAGATGTGCGTCGGTTGTTCAGAATGCGGAGGTAGGTCGCAGTGTTCCAGAGCGCCTCTTCTGCTGGGTTCAGCGGTGTTCAGCGGTGTTCAGCCCGCGGCGAGCGTTAAGCACACGCTGGGTGTTTATTCTGAGCGTCCTCTCTGGACCCCCCCCCCCCCCCCCCAGGTCTGTGACTGCATACTGCTCTATGTAGCTCAGCATGCTCCTTGGGCACCCACGGGAGGACAGACGGAGAAAGAAGGAGAAGCCATGTTATCGCACCTGCTAATTCACCCGCTGGATCACCGTTTAGTGCACCTTATCTGATCACAAAGTGTGAAATCGAACTACCGCCTTCGTTCAGCAACTAGTAACTACAAGACGGGGATAAAAATAATCAACAAGGCAAGGTAAACTTGAGAGGAGCGGAGGACCCCTCCAAGCTACCTCACGTCCCATCCATTCTCATTTAACATCCCCCCCCACCACAGCTGCCAGAGTAATATTGCTGTGTTTTGATTGGCTGTAATGGATCACTGCCTCTCATTTCCTCAGATTAAAATCCTAACCGCTCATCACATCACTCGTGCATCATAGGCTGGGTGGTGTCTAACGGCTCATCGCTCGTGCATGATAGGCTGGGTGGTGTCTAACGGCTCATCACATCACTCGTGCATGATAGGCTGGGTGGTGTCTAACGGCTCATCGCTCGTGCATGATAGGCTGGGTGGTGTCTAACGGCTCATCACTCGTGTATGATAGGCTGGGTGGTGTCTAACCGCTCATCACATCACTCGTGCATGATAGGCTGGGTGGTGTCTAACGGCTCATCACTCGCACATGATAGGCTGGGTGGTGCCTTCATCTGCATTCCAGTCATTTAGTGTCTCTGAGCCTGTAATCCAACCACAGAGAGGTGGGAGTGTGTGCATGAGTATGCACACCTGTGTGTGTGTGTGTGTGTGTGTGTGTGTGTGTGTGTGTGTGTGTGTGTTTGCGCGTGTGTGTGTGTCTGTGTGTGTGTGTGTGTGTCTATGTGTGTGTGTTTAGGTTCGGAATAAGCATGACTGCACCAATATGTTCATCAGTTTGGACTCATACATTATTTAGGCATGTCCTCATTTTGGAATGAAAGGAGGGTGTGGTTGTTAGGCCCAGGGAAATGAGCCTATGAAAACAGCACATATTGTAAACTATTCCATACAGAAAAGCCAACAATGAACGGTAACCCCTATAAGCTCAAGACCTTGGCTGCAAATACATAAACATGCACACATCAACATGCATGCACACACACACACACACACACACCCACACACCTATACCAAGGTCTGTGTGGATGTACAAACAAGCCACTAGTCACAAACGCAGGGCTTTTTCACAAAGCTACGATTAAAACCACTTCATACCTCACTGCTCACGCGGTTGAAAGGCAGGGCACATACCGCGACATCTCCCACGGTTCCATTAGCCCGTGAATGAGGCCTATGAAAGGCTGTGCTTCTCACTCTGATTGGCCAGCACGGCCTGCTTCTCCATCACACCGACTGAAGGCCGTTCTAAGTGCTGTGCCCAGGGCTACAGGAGCGAGGGCCTGCTGGCTCCAGTGCCGAATGTGAGGTTTAATTCCCGACAAGCTGGCGAGAGGTGAGGAGGAGAGCCGGTGGAGCTGCAGTCGATATGTTCTGACGTCACCGGGAAACAGGGCGTCACGGAATTTGCAGGCATTGCAGATTTTTCCGTTGCAGCTGCATGGCATTAGTGTGAATCCTGATGGAGCTAAAGAGGGGCTTTCGGGGGCGGGACGGATCTGAATGGAGGCTCAGTGCTAAATTCACAGCTACGCGCACTCTTTTTGTTCTCGTTCTTGCAACACTGGAGAAATGAGAAACTGCAGGAGCCCTGCTCCAGCCTGAATACGGGAGGTTAACTCAGACAGCCTGCTCTCTCCCAGGCACGATGGGAAGCAGTACTATTTAGGGCTGTGAAGCTGGGGGTGTAAGTGAGCGGGTAGAGCACCAGATAGTGACGGATGCCGTTGTACTGTTTCTCCTCTGAAAGCTACATGTGTAGCACTTACTGTTCAGCACTTACTGTGTAGCATTCTCTGTGCAACACTCACTGTGCAGCATTTAATGTTTAACATTGACTGTGCAGCATTAACTGTGCGACATTCCCTGTGCTGCATTGGCTGTGCAGCATTCACTGTGCAACATTCCCTGTGCTTCACATCCTGTGCAACATTGACTGTGCAGGCAGTGCGCTGTGGGACAGCGCCCGTCTCATTGCCTGTCATGGAGGTGCTGGCTCTTCATTAATCCCCCTCTGCGCGGTGGGGCAGAAACGCTGAGCTGTCCGTGATCGCTGAAGGACGCTTCACTGTCACGTCACCGTAGATCACACGGATCTGGAGACGGGACGGTTCTTAATAACGGCAGCCTCTGCACCACCCCCCCCCCCCCCCCCCGGAATGAGTAAGCACTAGCGGACAGGCAGAGAGGAATGTGTGCAGACTGACTGATGGCTTCGCAGAACGCTCCCGTGCTCCATGGGCAGCTGCAATCCGAGGTGAACCCAGAAAATAGTGTGCGCCTAGTGATTAATAAATAAATAAATGGATAAGAAACTTTGGCTGGCCTCTTTAAAAAATAGTGTGCCAGAATATCTCATCCTGCTCCAAGCTGTGCAGAAAAACCTGCATTCTGCAGTCCAGAGCTTTCTCTTCTTCTGCAGAGAGAAGGATTGTTTTTTTTTAACTCTTAAGACATTAAGACACGGCTGCCAAACCCTGTTCCTGGAGATATACTGTCCTGTAGATTTTCACTCCGGCCCTCAATAAACCACTCCTCATTCAACGGCTAGAGATCTTGTTGAGCTGATAATTAGTAGAATCAGGCGTGCCAAACTAGGGTTGAAATAAAAACCTGCAGGATAGTAGATCTCCAGGAACAGGGTTGGGCAGCCCTACTTTTAGGTGTGAGGTTAATTAAACATTTTAATGCTGATGTAACAGTCACTGCTGAACATCATAATCTCTCCAGGAAATGAGCAACGTGATCTTAAAAAATGAGCACAAAATGTGGCTAACAACAGCAAAAACAGAAAATGAAAACTGCTTCTGCAACTTGATGTTAAAAGTGAAACTGACAGTTTATGATCAACTAAGTAGTCTGGTTAGTTACTTTAGTTAGTTAGTCATAAATGTAGTTGACCTTGGATTTAATAAGACACTCAGGGAGTGTCTTTAAATATAACGATTGAATGCAATATGCTGATCTTATAATTTATTAAAATAGTAAAATAGCAACAATCTATAATGGCTCGCTATTCAGAACAATAGCAGACGCGAGTTTGTTTCCCCCTCAGAAGGCTCCGCCCACATGACTATGATGCGTTGCCGACTGGATCTATTGAAGCCGTATGGTTCTAGAACAATGACGTGGAACTTTAGAAAACATTCCAGAACGCCCAGCAAGGGGAGAGGCGGTGCTATGCCTCGACAGACCCATTCATTCTCTCCCTGGATTACCGCCGAAAGGAGAACGACAGCCGTAAATATCGGAGGGAGGGTAAGGGAAGGTGAGGCAGCGGAGATGAAATGGAGCCTCGTGTTATAATCTCTGCCGTTAAGTCTGTCCAATGAAGCACATTTCTGAGACGTGAAAATAGCTGAAGTAATGCTCGTCAGGGTGAATTAGACACTGGCAGAAGAGTAGCATCTCCAGCCAGAAGATGTAGGCGTTTTTCATCAGACGGCAGTATGTGAGAATGTTATCTGTCAACATTTTGTGCACGATAATTGCAGACTACCCACAAGGAGAAAGAGAGACAGAGAGAGAGGGGGGGGGGGGCAGGTGGGGGTGGAGGGATGAGACCGGGAGAGGGAGAAAGAGAGGGAGGGGGAATAAAGAGAAAGAAAGGAGAGAGACGGTGGAGATGGAGAGAGGGGGAAGCAGGGTGGTGGAGATGGAAAGGAGAGAGTGTGGCAGAGAGAAGGAGGAGAGAGTTGGGAAGAAAGAGAGGGTGGGGATGGAGAGAGAGGGGAGGACAGAAACGGACAGCAGTGCCCATTGGAACGCACAGGGCGTCATGGTGCATGACAAATGTGTTTGCTCAGCAGGATGTGCGCTAACCTGACAACACATTCATTATTACAATACATTATTGGCATTCGGCAGATGCTCTTATCCAGAGCGACGTACAGTTGATTAGACTAAGCAGGGGACAATCCTCCCCTGGAGCAATGCAGGGTTAAGGGCCTTGCTCAAGGGCCCAACGGCTGTGCGGATCTTATTGTGGCCACACTGGGATTCGAACCACCGACCTTGTGTTTCCCAGTCATTTACCTTAACCACTAAGCTACAGGCCGCCCCTATTCACCAGTGTTTCCCGGGTTCACAGAGCACCAGCACACCCTGAGCTCCCGCGCCTGTTTGGGAAGGGAGTAACCCCTACACCCGGGATAGTCACGGTAGTCTCAGGTAATTAACTGGAGAATTACTGCTGCTGATTGGCCGCACTGTCTTCACACCTGCCTCCCAGGTGAGGGTGGGGTGGAAAAGCAGCAGTCAGCCCTGAGGAGCGTGATTTGAGGAACGGGGTCAACACGCCGAGTGCCAAACGGCCCGCGCTCCTCCAGCAGGCGGTAACGGCGTGCGTTTATCGACGCGGCAGAGATTGATGGCCCCGCCGGGCCTAGGTCTGCTGCTCAGATTCATATGGAGATGAGAGCAGCTTCTCTCTCCTTTCTGCGCTTTCACGAGGCCTGTCTTCCGCCTCCATGGCAAATAAATGACTGACAGCTTCAAATACGCTTCGAATACAATTTACGTTTTTTAAATTGCGGGACGGAAAAATGGCTCTGTCCAAAATGAACGATTTACGATTTAATATTTTGAATAAAAGCACTTTTGTTAAAAGACATGTCCAGCCTGTCCCATTTCATGATGGAATGGGTTTACATTAAGCCAACCCATCGGACAGAATATCTTAGATTCTTAAATACCTTGAGAATTGCTTTTGACAACCTATGGGTCACTGTCAGAACAATGTAATCACCATTATTATCACAATGTCCTTCTTAAGCGAATTACAAAATG
Source organism: Conger conger (assembly GCF_963514075.1). Taxonomy (NCBI): domain Eukaryota; kingdom Metazoa; phylum Chordata; class Actinopteri; order Anguilliformes; family Congridae; genus Conger; species Conger conger. The sequence continues at coordinate 8,614,073 of NC_083772.1, forward strand.
GAAAGAAATGTCAGTTTTGAGCACTAAAGCTCCCGAGATTATTCTCTCCGTTCTTTCCTGTGCCAGCCATTGAGTTTAGTAGTCCATTTAAGATGTAAAACAAAGTACTTCCAGTAACGGATCTCTGGACTTAACGATGGCTGGCACATGCCCTTCGGGGTAGTCCACCATCTTGGTTTCATTATGCTATATTTGAGTCTTTCATTTGCTTGCATTGTTACCCAGTATTACCAGTGTCTTCAGAAAAGTGTCCAACAGTGTGTGTGTGTGTTTTACCCCTTTTTTAGGTGAGCTATACCACAGTTTGTGGAAAAAACTGGATAACCTTAGACTCATGATTATAAAATAAGGAAGATGAAGTAAAGATTAAATCGCTCATTTAACGGCTAGGCTAATAAAGCTGCTAATGCTAAAATCACCACTTTAAATATGGATCAAATTAAATCCCTTCTTTAAATAGCATTACTTATCCCAATATTCAATCTTTTTCATTATAATATTAAACGATGACAAAGAATAAATTTACCAGGAGGAAGAGGCTGGTCATAATCTCCCTTAAACTAAACCTTTGGTTGCAATGAAAGATGAGAAATGTGTTTTTGTTATCCATGGGTTAGGTAAGGTGCCATATGAGATGTGAGCAGGTTACTCATTGGTCACTCATTGGTGTCTTGAAGGCTGTTGTACTGGAGTTTGACTGCATTCACTGGAGTTTCACTGCATTCACTGGAGTTTGACTGCATTCACTGGAGTTTGACTGCATTCACTGGAGTTTGACATCTAAGCCATCAAAAGGAAGCGCAAATAGCAGAAGCGAATGCATTAAATCGGAATGCGCTGCCGATCAATCAGCTGTCGGCACGGTGATGTTGAACAAAGGCGGTCGATGAAGAGGATTGGCTGCTTGGCCAAAGGTTACGTTTCCTGTATGAAGTCAGCTGCATCGTGCAGCCTTTATTTGTCAGCTTTGAAGACGCAAACCCCATGACCTCACAACGCTTACGGCCATTTCATCCCATCAAGGTTGACCTCAGGGAGATACAAATCTCTTTTATCGGGTTGGACCTCAAAGACGGTAAATTATTTTCTGTTTCTCATTCTGCCCGAGATTGAAGCCATGCATTTAGACATCCAGGCCACGCTACTCAAGGTCTGCATCATTCTCACTCCGTGAAAGAAATGGCAATCTCTTCATGAATCTGTAATTTATGAAACTAGTGATTTTATCCATTTTCTGCAGCAGTTCAAATTGGACTGTGCAAACATTACTAATGCAGCCACCAGCATGGCACACAATTATCTGCTTTTTGTCAGCGAGCACACCGCTATGCTTGGGGATATGGTGTTTTGCAGGGATCAGCCTGTTCATTTATATGCTGTCCTATTCCAGAGCCATGGGATTTATGCCCCAACTATGAAATGTAAAATGGAGGGAAGAATTCCCATGGTCCCCATAGGCTCAGTGTCAGCGCCGACAGCGCTAAATGTCATCCTGTCATCCCGTGACATGTCCTACCGTGGGAGGAGGAGCCGCTTCCTGCCAGTCTGAGGCTGGCTGGGGATGATCAATGCCGCCATATTCACAGATCTCCGCCGTCAATAAAGAGCCGCCCCCCAGGCTAGCAACTCCCCATTACTGCCGCCCCATCTGCCGTCAGAGTGCCAGGAGGACACGCACAAGCACGGTCTGTGTGTGGAACGGGCGGGGTCGTGGTGAGGCACGTCTAGGCCGGGGGTTCAAAGGTCGAACGGGCTGCTCCTCCCCACTGCAGCATTCCAGCTGAGCCCGCCGAACATTCCACCCCCTGCATTCCGCTGCCCCTGGCAACCAGTTACCCTGCTCTTACATATACCTGGGCCATGTGCCAATCAGCACGTGCCTACGATTGGGTATGCTAGTTGAGTGTACTTTTTTTAAAAGGCTGTTATGTGATCAAAATTTCTGAAATTTGAAAAAGTACCCATATGAAATACTTACAGTATTTCTGCATCTTTGCCATACTACTCTGGAAGTACTGTAAGTGAACACCCTGGTCCCTTAAATACAAAAAAAAATTGTGTCCATCAATCGAACACAGATGGCAGTGATGCCGGGACTGCATTTAAGTCACAGTTCTGAGGTTTAAATGTATGTGGTTTACTTTTTATGGTTTCCTTGTTAAAACTGACCTCACTTTGCTTTGAAAGGGCTTAATGTTGCCCTTGGCTAAGTCAGAGTGTGAACTACACAGGTGCAGGATGATTTATGGCACTCCAAAAGTATAGCTAGAATAGTATGGTGGTATTTTCCACATACTGCTTAGTGGACAGTACGTACTTTAAGGACAGACCTTTTACTATGTGATTCAGTGATACGTTATTGGCTTCCTTTGTGCTGTTTGACACATACTGTTTGTCAAATTGCCCACTTTTTCCCCAGTAAGGTTTGGGTGCCATCAAGTTTGATACCCTGAGCAATCGCTTTCTTTCTTTCTGTCCTTCTTGCTTTCTTTTTTTCATAAAGTCCTTCTTTCTTAAAACAGGCTTCATAGAGCGCAGTGGTGGCGCAAGGCTAAGGCGTCACACTTTCGTGCGATGCAGTTGCACGCCGAGGCAGGCAGCGTTCACACGTGCGTGCACGCATTCGATGCAGTTGCCCCGGTCCTGCCCGATCCGAGAATGGCCAGCACATGAGGGTCACAGGGGTGATTGAAATAAACAGGGTACGATTGGCCACCAAAAGGGAGAAAATGGGAAAATTAATAAAATAAAATAAAAAAACAGGCTTCATAGATTAAATGTAGGGCAACCTGTAGCGTAGTGGTTACGGTGCATGACTGGGACCTGCGAGGTCGGTGGTTTGATCCCTGGTGCAGCCACAATAAGATCACAAGGCCCTTAACCCCCCCCATTGCTCCAGGGGAGGATTGTCTCCTGCTTAGTCTAATCATCTGTACGTCGCTCTGGATAAAGGCGTCAGCCGAATGACATTAATGTAATGTAATGGGAAGGGCACTCAGTAGAGTAGAGTGGGCGTGGCTGGCTGTAATTGCCTCTGAATGTGAACGTGGACACATTTCACTACTTACTGGCACCAGCGTGTCCATGCTATCGCTACAGTTGGCTTACAATGATGAGGGCACTGTCTGTTGAACATGAGCAATCGTCTCAGTCTTAAAATGATACCCATGAAAGTCACAGCTTGAATAGGCTGAATTTTTTCTAACAATTTTCATAATTTGCCCATATTAAAGTGCCATTTGTGCAGCTACACAGGTTTAATGTGATTTACACACCCACCTCAAGCCTACACACCATCCTATTAAGGTTGATTTCAAAAATCGCTCTGTCTCCTTTAATCTCTTTGTTTTAGCTACGGTGCAGATTTGTCATTTATTACCAGTGCCTGGTGACAGATCATTAGCCAATGGAAATATAATTTAGCAGCAAAAGAAAAAAAAAAAGCCTGGCCCTACTGCATCATTAACCTTCACAGCAGAATCTGCAGCAATCAGAGAGTTTCCGAGAGTTACAGTCCGGTTTCTCCTCCCCCGCCCGCCACGGATGTAATGAGCCGTTCGGGGTGAAACTCCCTTCACTTCAGCGATCGATCCGCCGTAGCCTGTGGCCGTGGCTGGATGCGCGTCCCTGATTAAGACCCTGCGTGCGTCTCCCGCGCCGTGCCCGGCCTGCGTGTGGCAGGGCCCCCCGGCCTGACGCAGTACAGATGGGCCCGACCGTCGCCACGGCGACCTACCCGTCGCCGCGGGGCTAGCCGCGCCGCTAACGACCTCACCCTGAGACGGGAGCGCTATGGCACGGGAGGCACACACCGCACAGGGCCCTCCTTCCACACAGACCAACACACCACACTGCAGTCTGACGGAGGCGATAACACGGTTTACAGCTTTAGCCTCGCCGTTGTTTTTTTTTTTTTTTTTTTTTTCGCAAACTAGCGATGCCAATTCGGACGTGGCGGGCTGCGGTTTGCGGGAAATGAATGCAAGCTGGTTTTCTATACATGGTTACTGACTGAGTGTGTGTGAATGTGTGTAAGTCTGTGTGTGTGTGCGTTTCTGTTTGGAAATGTGCATGCACTGACGAATCAAAGACAGCCAGAGCATGGCAAAGCACAACTGACCTAAATTATTTTCGAAACCGTAGCAGAGGACGGAGTGTCGTCCCAGGGAATGGAGGAGCACGTTGGCGGGACGTTACTCAGCCAGGAGTCCCAAAAAACGGGAGAACAGTCCCCCCTCGCCCCAGCCCCAGCCGCAGTGTGTCACACCCTCCTGAGCACGCACACACTCGCAGCGCACAGCTCCAGCACAGCCCAGAGCGGCCATGAGCCCACAGACAAAAGCAGAGGCTCTGTATTCCTCTATTCTCTCTCTCTCTCTCTCTCTCTTTTTCCTCCATTTATTAACACCACACTGTCTCTGCGGTGGGAGCTAGCTACAGTCACCCAGCACCCACCCCTCACACCACCCCCCCCCCCGAGCGCCCTCACTTCTGGGAATAACGGCTGTCTGTGCAGCACAGACCAGACCGACCGCGCCATGAATTATTCATCCTTCCCATAAAGCCGTGCCCCGCGCTCGCAGACGCGGCGGAGGAGAGGGGTGGGGGGACGGAGAGCTGTACTCACTGGAGCTTTTCCGTTAGGACGGAGTCAGCATCCCGCGCCGACGCCGCCAGAGCCCAGCATTCCCCGGAAAACGAGCAGAAATCCAGGCGGAAAAGGCAGGGAGCCGAGAGTGAGTGCGAGAGAAGGGAGAGGAGGTAAGCAGAGAGAGAGAGAGAGAGAAGAGGAGAGGAGAGCAAGCAGAGGGGGAGAGAGAGAGAGAGAGAGAGCCGGGGAGAGAGAGAGAGAAGCAGAAGGGAGCTTCGTGGTTATTGGCTGTGCAGCCAGTGGGAGGAGCGACGGTGTCCAATGGCGTGAGGAAGGAGCCGAACAAACGGCAGCAGGCCCCGCCCCGCAGGAGCATCCTCCAGCGCACGCCCGCCCTGCATGTGGACCTGCAGCCGGCCTACTGCCCCCCCCGCCAGTGTGACACGCGGCGTGGAGCGGACCGTCTCTCAACCCGTCTGCGGGCTTCAGCGAGCGGCGAGCTGGGGGAAGGAGAGGGGGGGTGGCGGGGGGGGGGGAATCACGAGGGCGTCCCGCAGGGAGGAGGAGACCCTGAGGCGTGAATGCCTGACGACTGCGGCTCGTCTGGGATGCCATGGAAAGTGCGGGCGAATCGCGCAGCTTCTGTCTCCCCGTGGCGCAGGGTAGGCGCCCCACTGTGACTATGATACCCCCCCCTCTCCCCCCCCCCCCCTTTTCTCTTGGAGAACAGTCCTAGAGAAGCACACTGCTTCTTTATGCGCCTAGTCAGTTCAGAGGGGGAACAAGGCAGGGAGTGAGAGAGTAATAGATGTAGATGAGGGAGAAATAAGAGAAGGGAGAGAGGTGTGTGTGTATGTGTGTGTGTGTGCATGTGAAAACAGTAAGGGAGTCATGGTCACATAAGCCAGCAGACATCAGGCGTGTGGGAGAGACAGAGGGTGGGGCCTTGGTGGGAGGGGGGAGGGGGGCCCTCAGAAAACCTATAAATACTCTATAAAAACCTGGAATCCTGTTGCATTTTAGCTCTTCCCTGTTGTCCACCAGCAATAGCCCAGCATTCATCATCCAGAACTGTCAGAATAAAAAGAGAAAGCACAGACAGAAAACCAAACAGGTATTTTGAATGGAGGTGAACATGCACACGGCTATGCTGACGAAGAGTTCGGGGGCTGGGGGTGGGGGGGGGCTGCAGACAGTCATCTCAGGATTGTATTGTGAGAGGCTGCGGTTGCCATGGAGACTGCATCCAGATGGCAGAGTGCGAGCCTCCGTCTCCAATGAGCAGCCTGTAGAGTAACCCACACGCACAGGTGTGTCACTGTGGGTCTAATCCTCTGACGCACTGCAATTAGTGTGCAGAAAGAAGGGGGTTTAATTTGCACTGTGCTGATATTGCCATTTTTCTTTACTGTAAAGCGGAACACGTGGGAACTTTGTTTTCAATTATTCCCCCCTAATAACCAGCTTTGGCTCATTTGCTGCGGTAATTTAAATGCCCTTTGTGGGCAATTAAGTCCAGTTTTAAATAAAAAGATGTTGATCATCTTGGGGTGAAAGGAAGCCAAAACCAATAAACTGGGCTTTTTCCAGTTGCTAATGAAAGTCATCAATCCTGCTAGTAGTTACTGGGTGTCATCGGATCATTTTCTATGGGAATGATCAATCTGGGTTAGCCGATAGAAGGGACATCACACAGTTGAAAGTAATTCTCTGCCTTTAGCCTATTCACTGGCTGAGTGAATTGATTTTTATCACATAGCACAGAGGCCCAGCTTGATCCTGTAGTTAGGACCACCCCTCATGATGTCACAAAGGAACAATAGCACTTGGATTTAATGATGCAATGTTCAAGTAATGTTCCTAAAACCCCTTCAATGCTTTTTTCCCCCCCCCCCTATGCTCCAATCAAATATGCACTTTGTTGTACGTCGCTCTGGATAAGAGCGTCTGCTAAATGCCACGTAATGTAATGTAATGTAATATGCCTCCTTATCAGTACGGTGGATGTAGGCTGAGCCCCATAGCCTCATTGTCACAGGTTTTAGCCTGGGCTATTACATTAGCTGACTATGACCAGGCATCACGTCAGCCAACCAGGATGTCACACTCCGTGACACACCCCCGGGGGCGGACAGAAGAGATGGATACAGGGAGGTCTCCTCCCTTCAAAATAACACACTGAAATAATAAAAGCCCTGGTCTCAGCCACCTACCGTGGAAAGAGCACACATTTAAAGGCTCCTGGAGTGATTTATGTCATGTAGTCCAGGTGTGTGCCTGCTGAACCAGTAGGCGTGGTCCTCAGACTGCCCTGCCTTCCCGCAAACCGAGCCCCACTTGCCACGCAGGCAACCACGGTTAACCATTTTCTTGGGGCACCACCACGTGACCTTTGGCCAATGAGCCACCAGGTCGCTACATCCTGCCTTTGTTCTACATGAGGTTGGTACAGCTCGGTAGGAACACCGTCATCGATAGAATAGTGACTAAGAATAGTGAATAGTGGCAAAACACGGCATGAGGCGTGACAACAGAAGCAGAAGGAAATCAGAGACAACACACAAAGTGAACCAGCCAGCCACTCTTCCATGGTTTCAGGGCCCTCTGCACCTCAACTGCTGATCAGACTGCACAACACGTCTCACGCCACAACCTACACATCAAGCAGAGACGAATTGTAAAAGCGTGGCCCCTTTTGAAACAGTTGTGTGCTTGCTTGTAACACTGTCAGAGCGTACCCTTTGTATGCTTGCTCTCTATTCCTATTCACAAACCTGGGGCACCAGCGCAGGTCAAACTGGCCTCTGCGCTAACGTTAACATTTTTTCCAAGGACAAACTTAAGAGCACACGAGTGCATCCCGATTAGTAGACGTGCTCCTGAATTATTTTTCCTGTTAGCACACATCAATTTTCAGGAGCAAATGCTCCTAAAATGGGAACACTGTGGAGCCCTTCTAAGGCCATCAGACCTATCCATCCATCCATTATCTGAACCCACTTATCCTGAACAGGGTCGCAGGGGGGCTGGAGCCTATCCCAGCATACATTGGGTGAGAGGCAGGAATACACCCTGGACAGGTCGCCAGTCCATCGCAGGGCACACACACCATTCACTCACACACTCATACCTATGGGCAATTTAGACTCTCCAATCAGCCTAACCCGCATGTCTTTGGACTGTGGGAGGAAACCGGAGTACCCGGAGGAAACCCACGCAGACACGGGGAGAACATGCAAACTCCGCACAGAGAGGCCCCGGCCGACGGGGAATCAAACCCAGGACCTCCTTGCTGTGAGGCAGCAGTGCTACCCACTGCACCATCCGTGCCACCCCATCAGACCTAAACATACCTAAAACAGCATTAGCGTTTGCACTCTGCTGCACGTGTTCCAGGAAATTCCGTCCTGTGTCCTCCTGCACCAGTGGCACCAGATAGAACAGTGTAATTACAAATTAATTTACATTTCAAATCAAATCTAAAACTTTATTTGAATAGCTCATTTGTTTTTCAAAAGTCCTCCAAAGCAGTCACAGCACTGGATGAATGAATGAAGGGAATGTGTTGAATGATGCAATGGCTTTGGCTGTATTCTCAGTGCCATTTACTGTAGGTGTAGGCAGACACAGAACCATTGAAACTGAGGTTTTCTTTTTTACACCCAGTAGCCAATATTGAGTTCCAAGATGCAATTGCTTTTTATGCTAAAATCAATGTGTTTTTTTCCTCTTTTTTTTTACACAATGATCTCTTCTCGGGGGGAAGAAAATTGATTTTGATGGTCCCATTTTGCAAGACAATGAGTTGAACCGTCTTTGGTTTTTACTGTATTGGAGCTTCTGTCTCAATGGCTTCAGCCCACAAAGAATATATTTAGAAGTAAACTATTCAACAATATTTTGAAGTGGTTGAATGTTCATTTACATTTTTTTCTTCTGGGCCGTCTTAGTGTTTTGATTATTCAGCCAGTAAGACGTATTTTGTTTTTGTCTACATATCACAGCTGTTCATGAAAACATTTTCCCTTTAGTGAAGTTTTTTAATTGTCTTTTTGAAATACAAGACTCTAACTTTATTATTAAGAATGTGTAATTTTCTGTATGCAAAGAAGAACATGAGTTCAAACATGGCCTTAAAAGTAACTACCTTGTTCTTTTGGATTACATACATCAAAGGTTATTTTGTTTTCTGATAGATGGTAGATAAGCATTATTATTTGGTGGCAGCATACAAAAACTGAGAGTCCATTTATGTTTTCAATTATTTTCTGTGTGTGGAAATATCGATTTGTGTATGGAAGCATTTCATTACATTAATGGCATTTGGCGGACGGTCTTATCCAGAGCGACATACAATTGGTTAGACTAAGCAGGAGACAATCCTCCCCTGGAGCGATGCAGGGTTAATGGTCTTGCTCAAGGGCCCAACGGTGTGGATCTTATTGTGGCTACACCGGGGGGATTGGACCGCCGACCTTGGGGGGATTGGACCGCCGACCTTGTGGGTCCCAGTCATGTACCTTAACCACTACGCTACTGGCCACCCTGTTCAATTTCCGCCCTGTTTCAATATAGAAATGCTGCCCAGTATATGCTTTTCCTTTCTTCCTGATGTCCAAACGGCTTGTGTTTAATGAGAAATGCACAGGAAGTGAAATATTAATCGATGTGGCCCCCTAGTGGTGTAGAATTGCATGTCAATACAAGGATGGGCAAGACAATAGTATCCAATGTGATTGAACATGCAGAAGTACAGAATATTGCTTATGCCATACAAATGATTATTAACATTTCCCACTTGAACAGCTGAAGGAAGGCCTAATTTAAATGAATCATGTGTAGGAAAGAAGTGCTATTATTTGGTGGAAACTGTAAAAAAAAATTGATTTATGAAGCATCATCCACATATACTTGTCTATGCTGTTAATAAAAAAATATTAATATACAAGATGCCTGTCTGTTAATAAGCTCAAATTTGAAATTACATTTAGTTTCATAACAGTTATTCTGATTTCTTCACTGTGTATGACTTGTTAAAAAAAATTTTTTTTCCAAGGCCAATACTGTGAAAACACTGAAATTGCCTACTCCCATTATCCCTTGGGTGTGCCCTGCACCAGAGAATAAGCATTGGAAGCATGCCTCATTTCATGGCATCTTGGTGCAGGCCGCATCTTGTTCTTCGACATGTTTAATCAAACCTCAGTAAACTCCAGATAATTTACCATCATTAAGATCTCACATGCAAGTCAAGCTTGCTTCATAGAGTTGGGGTCAATTTAAATTGAGCCAATTAGTTTCTTGAATTTAAACTCACTTTATGAATTTAAAATTATGTTTTATTTCCAAGAATTGTCACCAACCTGGTTTCGCCATTTAAAGTATTATATTTACTTACAACCTGAAAAGTCAGTATTCAGTAACTCAGTATTATTATTATAAGTCTGGACATGGTCTCACTGACCAGACTTTAGCAAATCTTTATCCTATTAAGCAGTATTATTTCAGCAGTATCCCACGAGAGCAAGTGCTGTTGTTGTACTGTATATCGTCATGGCTGTGGTTATCGTGACAATATGCAGTACAACAGCACCCTCTCTCTCGACAATCACAGCCGTGAACATATACAGTACAACAGCACTCCCTCTCGTGGGATATTGCTTAAATAATGCAGCTTAATAGAACAGCCATGTCAGTGAATTCATGTCCAGTTTAGAGTTTAGATTGTTTTCCTTCAAATCTTCTGATCAACACTCCAGTCCAGCTGGTGGCGGTAAGCTTGTTTCAAAGCGATATTAAACGTCAGAAGAAGATGCGATTTAGACTTAAACATAGCTATGTTGGAGTACAACTGTTCGTTTTTTCCTGAAAAATATTTTATTTAAATTCCAGTTCAGCAATAGTACGTATAAATACAGCGTTAATCCAGATTTATAATGGTTAGTTTTTGCGCAGTTGTTGGTTGTTCCAATCGAGCTGATAGGGAAAGAGACAAGTCGTTCTTTCGTTTGCCAAAGACCATTAGACACCAAGGAGAACAAACGCTGAGGTTTTCAGAGGAAAGAAGAGCTAAGTGGATATCCTGGATAAGCAGGCAAGATCTGACACCTAAAAAAATGGAACATATAAGAATTTGTTCGGATCATTTTGTCACTGGTAAGTTTACTTTTCATATTCAAGCTAACGAGCCGGCGAGCTTCAATTTAAATCCCAGGGGTCAGTTGCACCTGGTGTTCTGTTCAAACTAACTAGCTAGGCTTAGTGACAAACTACTGCGTTAGGCTAGTTAGTTAGCTAGCTAGTTTGTAACCAAACCAGCTAATAAACATTGTTGCGCCATGCTTACTCCGGGCATATTTTAGCGAACTAGCTAGCTAATTGAGTGGACAATCAAGGACCGAGAGTTCTCTCGTCATGGTTACCGAGCGCATCATCTTGCGGACTGCCACCTGCTTACTGTTGTGACTTTTATGATTTACCTGCCGAATGTAGGTGTAGGCGGTTTAGTTGTTAGTTACGTTTTAGGTTATTTCTATGGTGCGGCCTCTTTTTTTTTTCTATTTATTGTAATGCCGAAATCAGAATATAGTCTGAATTGAAGTTATATTAACTAGATTACGTTTGAATGTAAGTACGGTTGGTGCAACCCAGTCCTACAGAGGGCACAGAGTAGTGGAGTAGTAAAGTTAGATATGCGTTTTCTTGTGTGTTACAGGTCAACCATCAAAGCTTTATATGAAAACCGATATTGACTGGGTACCATCAAAGCTGCGTGGACATCAGAAGATTGACGTGAAAGGACTACAGGAGGGCAATACGAGAATTGGGGGGAGAAAAAGGAAAATGCCTTTGTTACCACTCAAGGATGAGATTTTTGAGATTGTGATAAAGGAGGAAAATGTAGAAGCGCCTTGTAGCGAGCAACAGTTTATTGAGGTTTATGAAGATACAACGTTCAAGAATGTTTCGGATCATTTTGTCTCTGGTAAGTTTCCTACTTTTAATACGTTCTATCCTATCTCTTCCTCATGTTCAAGCTAATATAACCGGCGAGCTACAATTTCAATCCCAGGGGTCAGTTGTACCTGGTGTTCTGTCCAAACTAGCTAGCTTGTAGGCTTAGTGACGAACTACTGCGTTAGGCTAGTTAGCTAGGTAGTTTGTAACGAAATACGCTGATAAACATTGTTGCGCCATGCTTACTCCGGGCATATCTTAACTAACTAACTAGCTTGCTAGTTTGAGCGTAAAGTCATTAAGACGAGTGGACAATCAATGATCGAGAGTTCTCACGTCATGATTACTGTGCGCATCGGCTGGCGGACTGCCACTTGCTGTTTTACTGTTAGTGATTTTTGTGATTTATTTATATTTATTGTAATGCAGTAATTTGAATATAGTAGGAATTGAAGTTATATTAACTAGATTACGTTTGAATGTAAGTACAGCTGGTGAAACCAAGTCCTACAGAGGCTTACTGGAGTAGAGAAGTTCGATATTTCTTTTCTTGTGTTACAGGTCAACCATCAAAGCTTTATATGAAAACCGATATTGACTGGCTACCATCAAAGCTGCTTGGACATCAGAAGATTGACGTGAAAGGACTACAGGAGGGCAATACGAGAATTGGGGGGAGAAAAAGGAAAATACCTTTGTTACCACTCAAGGATGAGATTTTTGAGATTGTGATAAAGGAGGAAAATGTAGAAGCGCCTTGTAGCGAGCAACAGTTTATTGAGGTTTATGAAGATACAACGTTCACGAATGTGTCCTGTCAGACTGAATTAACCTCCAGAGACATTTCAAGTATGGAGGACGATTTGTCCCTTTAAGCAACGTTTATGGAATTACTGTAAGTGCACATGAGGTATTTCATTTAAGCTAATATTTTTTTAATAAAACTACATTTGCTTTAAAAAAACACTTTCTTTTCATCCTTCTTTTTCCTTTTTTAAACGGGTCTCATTTTTAATAATCTGGGCAATAACATTACCACTGGGAATTCCTACACAGTCAAAGTGAAAACATGATGGTGGACAATAGTCAATCAGTGGTCTTCCTTCCTCATATGTACATATGTCCCCTTCTGTCCCATATTTTGCTTCACTGCAAACATTGAACTCTGAACTTGGTAATGGTATGCAGGATCTTTTGAAAGCTACATCTTGCCAAAAACAAAATGGGCATTTGACCTCAACACATCCCTGCACTGCAGCTACATTTAGCAACACCATCCTGAGAATCTCAAATCCAGACTCCCAACACAGCATCTGCATGCTTTTTTGCCAATCTTGATATGCACCAAGGCATGCTTTTCATGATCACCGCCAAATATTAATTGTCTTTAATGGACATTTGTAGTTATTTGGGTAACAATTTTCTGTAATCAACGATTGAGACCGCAGGTCAAGGTTATGACATAGATATTCTACCTGCTTTGTAAAGAAACCAGCTCCATGAATATGACGGTTTCATTTTCAATCATGCTCTTTTGTAAGTCTGCATTTCCTCACCATGTTTTGGCAAGTCACTGAAATTCAGGACAAGTGTTTCAGGATCAGTCAGTTCTGACAAACCTGTTTCCTCATCCTTTGTTAGCAGCAGTGGCCAATACTTGGCAGGATATAGTGGGACAATGTGTAAAATGGCAGGCTGGCAGTTATTGTGATTAAGTCTCGCGAAAAAACAAGAGTCACATCATCATAGGTTTGGGAACAATATCGTTTTGTTGCTAATAGTACTCTTTACCTGCTCCCCTCTGAACGTCAGCCAATCGCCTCCTACTTGTCACCTCTTCAAAGCCTCCGTAATCCCGGTAGATCCTTCAGCATCTCATGCCCCTTCCACCTTTTCTCTCTTCCCCCTTCCAACATGTCACTTCTCTTCCAGCTGTCTAAAGATGGACCCGCTTTTCTTCTACAGGTACACATACACACAGTCCTTCTCATTTAGCAGTGTGGTAAAGGTCCTCTTTACAGACATTCTGCTGAAGTGCTCTAGAGCAGTAAATGAAACATGCTGGTGTGATGATTTGAGGCACTGAATGCTATGCTCCGAACCCCTGGGTGCTGTAGACTTGTTATTCCAGGGTGATGTTCAGGATGTCATAAAAGCTATTGGCTGTCTTCAAGTATGGTACATTCAGTTACATACCCATGTTAAATGTTTACACGGTCCACCATCTTCTCATGGACTTATTCATTCAGCCAGACACAGTGCTTCCACAGCCCTACCATACATACCGGAAACATTTAAAAATGAAGACAAGGCTAGGGGAAGAATGTTTTTAATAAAAACAAAACCAGCAGCATATTTGTCACAGAATGCAGTTGTTTTTTTATTTATTTATTGCTAGTGAGTGACATCACACACTCGAAAAATGCAAAACATGAAGTGAGTAGATTCACAGATTTAGTGTCAAAATAATTGCATACATGTCAAACCACATTAACTAATTAAATGTCCTGTGCAAGTTGTGGGCTTTAAGGTGGGGATTTCCCAGTTCTCTGGTTCTGCAAGAAGCAAACTCAGCCAGAAGATAATAGAGAATTTATAAGTGCATTCCAGAGAGATGCGTCTCCTAGCTCTGCATTCTGTATCCAGTGCGGTCTCATCTACTCTGGCATTAGGATCTTTTTATGACACTGACAGTATCTGGAACATCTCAACTTGAGCTTTAATTACGCCTCATTCTGTCCCCCACATCATAAAAAAAAATATACATTTTGAATTTAAGTCAACACCCTGTTCAAAAATAACTTAATAAAAATAAGAACGGACTGGTAAAATAGCACATTTTATTTTAAATATAAAAACATTTACTCCTGGGAGTGGAACCTGTTTAACTTGCACTCTAATTCCTACTGTGAAATGGTTAATGAAGTTTGTCTCAACACAACATAATTGTGATTCCTTCATGGTGCCAAGGAGCCAAATTTTCCTTGGCTTCCTGAAATACTGCAGGTCATACAGAGAGAGATGATCTTTTATTTATCCGTTACTCCAGAAAACAAATGAAACCTAAAGGGCTGAAGCCGCAGGGCTCCTGTCAGCACTCAGTGCTCCGGGAGTCCATTTCCTTGTTGGGCCTGTTCTTCTCACTGAAGAGCTTGAACAAGGAGAAAAAGACTGAGGTCTCCTGCTTCTTGGGCTTGGCCTTCTCCTCGGGCGTGGCCTGTTCCTCGGCCTTCGCCTTTGCGGACTGTGAGTTGGAGCGTCTCTGGAAAAGGCTGCCAAACTGAAAGCTGGGGGCCAACTCCAGTGTCTTGCCCTCTTTCTGTGACTCCTCCTGCCCCTTTGCAGAGGTCTGCCTCCCTGGAGAGTTCTGCTTCCGGAAAGTGTCAGAGCGCGTGGTGGGGCTGGTGCGGTTGGCCAGGTCCGAGGGTCGGACGGAGAGGCCTCTCGGCTTTGAGGAGCCATCGGCTGGTGAGGGCGAGGTTTTCCTGCCGTGGATCTCCTCCACCTTGGAGAGCATATTGTCAGCGGACCTCAACTTTCCCAGTGCCCCTAGGTGAGGGTGATGGCCGGAGACTTTGGGCAGCATCCACAAGTCGTCCTCCTGACTGTCGCTCTTCGGAGGGATGGAGAGGGTGTGACGGCGGCTCAGGGAGGTGGAGGTCATTCTGGGAGTGAAGCGGGGGCTGAGAATGGTCCGGGGAACCCCGTTGGCAGGTAGGTCCATTGAGAACTTTTGGCTTCGAGGGGAACCGAGGGAGGAACCGCTTTTGGGTGTCCGCGGGTGGTCCCCGATGGAGTGGTCCCCAGATGAAATACTACCCCTGCTACCCTGGTACCGCAGGACCTTACGGGACACCTCCCGCATCTTCTGCGCCTCTTCCTCATTCTGTCCCTCCTCTTCCTCCTCACTCTTTACTGACTTATGTCTCTCTGTAGAAGAGACGCAGCTGTTCTTTCTAGAAGGCGTTTCCAGACACTTTTGGTTTAGGTTTTGAGGGGAATCCATAGTGACTAACGGCTCCTGCTCCTTCACAATGCTCTCCCTCTTCTCTGCCTTATCTGAAGGTGCAGGCTGCACCTCCTCCAGAATACAGCTTTTGGTTTGCTCCTTGGCCAAGTTACGTTCGTTCTTTTGCGCCTCCATGGCTGGACTGCCGTTAGCCACCTCTGGTTCCTCCCGAAGGCTGTTCTCCTTAATGGCAATCTTCGCCACATTGCTGCTGGTGGGTGAGGGTGTCCCCGCCCTCCTCTGTGACCCACGGTTGCTCACAAACCTCTGCAGGATGGACTCCAGAGCCCCACCCTCCATGTCCTTGTCCTGGATGGAGCAGGTGGCGGTTGATCGGCGCTTCACACTGCTGTGGACCCTCTCTCGTCGTCTCCTCTTTACCTCCTCCGCTATCTCCCGTTCACGGTTCTCCTGTAGGGGCCAAACGGCAGAGGTTAGAGTCCCAGACTGAGAACTAATGGCTAAGAGTACTGACTACTTCATACGTCCAGCCCCCTCCAACTGCTCTAAATGTTATATTAGGCAGGCATATTTTCCCTTTGCCCTACTTTCTCATATGAACTTTACCCCTGGCCAAAAACAGAAGAGCAATAAGAATACACAATGATGGGACCAGGCCACTGGGCTCAGCATGTACAAACTGCTGATTATCTAGCACTGTGTCAACCCTGGACTAAAGGACCCTGAGAAGCTTTTATACAGAATTTCCCACCCCGTTCCCACCCACGTCCTCGTGTTCTACTGATGTCAACCTGAACAACCTTTCCTAATGCACTTGAAAGGTCAAAGGTCATGCTCGCCTGGATGGCCCGTATAAACTTCTGGCAGAAGGAGTCAAAGATGGTGCAGCACTCCTCCAGTTTGAACTGGTTGGGGTCCTCGCAGAAGTATTCCGCCACCAAGAGGTTCACGGCATTGAGGGACTGAAAGGAGGCCTCCACCTCGGCCAGCTGCATCTCTGCTTCCTGCAGAAGAAGGGTCAGAGGTCACGTTCCACACCTTTATTACCCAGAGCTAATTATGGAGAATCTGCAGTGTTGACTGGTGTTCCTGATAGAGGCTGAACCACAAGGCTGAGCGACAGTGAACCGATGCTTTGAATGAATGATTTCCCTCCCTATTTCTGATGGTGCTCTTAGTCTCCAGAGAGCGGAAAATCTGCTGTATTATACTGCAGCAGGACTGATCCAAACATATGCCTCTGAGAAGAGCAAGACATGTACATCTCACCTCCAGGAACAACTTCATCTGAGCTTCCAGATCTGGCTGTTTCCTGGCGTTTTTCTGTGCCTCCTCCACTTTCCTCTTCTCTCTCTGGAAGTCTGCCTCCACCTCCTGTTTCTGGATCCTACACAAGTACAATTTCCGGGCATTTAAACTGGCAATACAGTGTGGATGCCATGATTTAATTAAAAGGGCAAAAACTCCACTTGAAATACCTGGCTGCTGTGCCGATGTGTTGCAGTTGATCAGGGAAGTTGAGCAGGTCTCCGTCGATCTTATGTGCTTGCTGTAATAAAAGGTGGAGAAGTTAAGTGAGGAGGATCCAGGATTGTATGGAGTATGAAATAAAGATGTTGCTGGGATGAGGGCGAGTAAAGGCAGCCTAGCCTTGTGTATTCTTTCACATTAATGAGACAGTGGGAAAGCTAAGGGTTACTTTAAGCATTTATTCCAAATAAGCTCAAATGAAACAAGTGTGCCAGTTCTCCTTTAAAAAGATAGAAACACAGTATAGAACAGTACTGATTCTTCACTGGAAATCAACCCCCCTGACCGAGCAGAGGGATGGTTTGAGAGTCTGCAGCCCTACGGACTGAGTCCAGCGGAAGGGGTCTCACCATCACCACGTAGTGCATGAGATTCATCCCAGGTTTGTTTGCCTTGGTGTCCACCAGCTTCAGGAGAGAAGCCATTTTGAAACCAATGGCGCTGCCAGCATAGCCACCCTGCAAAAACATGGGAGGATGTGATATTTAAAGGGCTTTCCTCCTGTTTAATGGCCTGGTTTTTAGGAGCTTTTTTGTTTTGTCCCCCCCCCCCCCAAAAAAAAATCCAAGTCAGTGCTTTCAATCACGAGTAGTGATTTGTTACATCACATATTTTTGATCCTACATACAAACAGGTTAACATTCTAATCACATTTATTTGATCCTACATACAAACGGGTTAACATTCTAATCACATATTTTTGATCCTACACATGAATGGGTTAACATTCTAATCACATTTATTTGATCCTACATACAAATGGGTTAACATTCTAATCGCATATTTTGATCCTACACACAAACGGGTTAACATTCTAATCACACATTTTTGATCGTACACACAAATGGGTTAACATTCTAATCACATATTTTGATGCTGGACACAAACGGGTCGACATTCTAATCACATATTTTAGATCCTATGCACAAACAGGTTAATGGCCTTCCCATGCCAGCCCTGCCTGACCCCTGTACTCACTGCGTTCATGTAGTTTCCAGTCTTCAGCACCAGTCGTATGATAGAATGAAGGTCATCACAGTCCAGCAGCTCTAGAAAGGTTAAGTCAGAAATACGTTTAGTGGGGCCTGCTGCTCACTAACAGTGGCTTCAGAAAGTATTCAGAACCTTTCACTTTTTGCACACTATTCTGTTGTATATTTTATTTTAAATGGATAAAATTGCCAATTTTGCCCATAAATTTACACTCAACCCATAATGACGAAGTGAAAACATGTTCTCAGACATTTTTTGCTCATGTATTAAAAATCTAAAACTGGGCCAGGAAGGGTGCAAAATTGGCCAGAGTCTGGTCAGGGGGTTGGAGATCTTTTGTCAGCAGGCTATTCCCCAACTCAAATATGCAACAGGCAGACTCCTCTGGTTAATCGGACAAAGAGTGCAGTTCTCAGGCTGAAGGCGGAGCTGTTAATGTGAGAAACGGCTTGCCAGGCCACGTAGTTGAGGCAGAGACCCTCAGTGTTCAAACTCAGACTCAATGATACGTGTTTGCCGTTGTATTTTATGGGTAAACGGTGAGGCCAGTTGAGCTGAATGGCACGTTATGGCTTTGAGAATAACTGTGTGTGCAGCATTGGAATGGGTTCAAAAACTGAACCAGTATAGCAGAGTCTAAAATGTGTTGTTTTCGGTTTTTTTCAGTTCCCCCTTTGTGAAAGAGATTTGAATCTTAATGGGGGTGTAACCAGTAAAATAATTGAAATGGTAAATAAATCAATTGGATCGAAGAATGCAGAGAGCTGAGAACTATTTTAGCATTAGCAATTTAGCATTACTGAGCTGGTTCTAAATGAGAATGGTGCTTGATGTTGCCATGGAGATGAGTTGGCAGAAGGAAGAAAGCAGGTGAGCTCTGATTCTTGTCGCGCGTGTGATTCATGCATTGCAGCACTCATAATTAACTGTCAACTGGTAGGCTAAGTAGTCTGCAAATTCTCAATTATTCGTTTTATTAGTGACAAATTACCTTCACATGCACTTCTCCCTTCCAGTTCCCTCAACTTGGACCATAAAAAATTCACACAATCACTGTTTACTGTTAAATATTAGAAACCGGTATCTAACAACCGGCGGACTGAGGTAATGGTGCTATGTATGGCTTTTTTCATAATGCGACAGTGTCAGTGCGACAGGGTACAGATTTGTTGTCACTGTCCTTTAAACTGTAAATACGGTTCGTCTTGTGATTTGTACGTGCAGTGCGTTCTGAGACAACATTGTTTACTACAGTACCTCTGGCAGCTGTGGTCATGGTGGCAATAGACTGCTTCATCTCATCCATGAAGGGGGAGAACTCCTCTCTGAGGACTAAACTTCTGAGTCGTTCTTCATATCTGGAGAGAGAGAGAGAGAGAGAGAGAGAGAGAGAGAGAGAGAGAGAGAGAGAGAGAGAGAGAGAGAGAGAGAGAGAGAGAGAGAGAGAGAGAGAGAGAGAGAGAGAGAGAGAGAGAGAGAGAGAGAGAGAGAGAGAGAGAGAGAGAGAGAGAGAGAGAGATGACTCCCTATACAGCCCTTTTGTTGTGGGAATTATTCGGTCCATTTAATTGAAGCAAATGTCACGTCCAACGCGGTCTGACATTCTGTTACAATTCAAAATGCCAAGTATTCTACGTTCATGACACAGGTGTGGGCTTTCGGGATTACGTCAGACGGTATTTCAGGAAACAAATGGGAACACAAAAACAAACAAATGCAAGTGTCATCAGGAAAGCTTGCATTCGTGACAGATTACACGCAGCTCAGATGAAAGGCACCAGCTCTCGTACAAGAGACCCCAGTCTTTAATGCATGTAGAACTCAAAAGAATCCTTAAAGCCTTTGAACAATTACTCCGTCAATGAGGAAGACTAACAATGCAACAATGCTAAACATAAGGGAACGCTGACCCCCCCATTGAGGGACTGAAATGGCTTGTGATGACATCACAGAGCCCCAGTAACGCATACTCACCCAGGTACCCTCACCAGCAGGGCCATGAACAGGTCGGCCTCCGATAGCAGGGAGAGGTCACCTTTGTAGGCGAGAAGCTGCTTCACCTGAACCAGATCCAGACACAAGACCCACACTTTAGACATCGTCTCCGTACGGCTGGCTATGCAACATCAGAGCACAGGCCAACCGTAACTGTCCAATATCAATTTTATTCCATCGTTGAAGTCATAGCCAGGTTTTGAACTGTGATGTGTCTATCCGCATATTTGGGAATTGCTGCCGATGTATTACTTTTAGTGAGCATTGTTATGTGGACATATCATTGCATATCAACTCAAATGAAGAGAGCCACAGCATCTCTTCAATTTCTTTCATTTTTGGTGTGATGGTAGGCAATGATGAGGAACTGAAATCCTGAAAATTTGAGTTTCATGCACTGCTTAAAATCTGATGTCAAAAAACCTTTTACTCTTTTCAGTAAGATATTGGGCCTGAAGTGATATTTTTTGTTCATAAGAAGCCATTTGAGGGATCATATCCCAAAAGGTAAACACATTTTTCTCCCATAAAAAAACAATGAACAATGAAGATAGAACCAATGAAAAATGCATTTAAAGTCAATTTATGCATAATTTTGACACCCCTGAAAAGCGCGTCAGAAGTTTATCATCATCCTGAACTTTGGATATGCTGAAGATTCAATCAAGATCACCTTTCATGAACAAAGTCATCATGGTGTCTTGATAGGTTTGGTTTCTATGGCAGCTTAAAAAACCCTAACCTCTTACATTAGTATGTTATTTTATTAGGTGACAATGTAACTTTCAAGTACATTGTATTTTTTAAGAAACTTGCAGATAAAAACTGTCTAAATTCATATAACCATGGACTTTTCAATCAATTATATTTATGTACCATGCAGTTTAGTCAATTATATACAAAAAGACCAGTTCCAGAATCTGATACATTTATAAACCGCAGGAAAATAAAGTAACAATGTTATGATTAATATGAATTACTGGTATCCATTTTATTCAAGCATGGAATTTCTGAGTCTACAGATTTTTAGTTAACTCCTAGAGCAAGAAATTAATTTCATGTGCCTGCCTTCTATTTTTTCATTTAGATTTATTGTTGCTTCATCAATCCGATAATCCCTCCCACTTCTCTGCATTAATGTGGAACAGGTACATGGTAAGACTTGCAAGAAGAGCATCCCTACAAGCAACAGTAGAGAACCATACCTTAACACCACAACAGCTGTACAACTGAACATCAGCAAACATCAATACTGTACACTTCTTCTACGTTCCAGCTGAAGAAATCCAAGCTCACAAGGGGAATAACCGGAAGCCCAAGTTTAATTTAATGCAGAGAAGTGGGAGGTATGATCAGCTACATAAAGCAACAACTGAAAAAAATAGAAAGCAGTCACGTGCATTTCATGTCTTGCTCCAGCAGTTGAATAAAATGGTGTCTGTGGGTATTTGGGATTTCCTTTCAATCAGCAGCCAGTTCAGGCCTTGAGAACACAGCGAGTGGACTTTCTAGCCCAGGGGTATCAAACTCCAGTCCTGGAGGGCCGCAGTGTCTGCTGGTATTTGTGGTTTCCTTTCAATCAGCAGCCAATGAAGGTTTTGAGAACAAGGTGTGTGGACTCTTTAGCCAATGAAAGTCTTAAAAATGTATCTCTCTGAAACACAACAAAAACCAGCAGACACTGCGGCCCTCCAGGACCGGAGTTTGACACCCCTGCTTTAGCCAATCGATGACTCAAATTAATCACTCGTGTTGAAACGCACCAAACGGCAACAGACCCTGTGCCTGGCCAGGACTGGAGTTTGACACCCTTTCGGTAAAGATTCTGCAGCATCACTGACCTCTCCATCTTCAGGCAGCAGTTTGAACATGTCCTTCAGTTTGCCTCTTCCAAACGACTCTCCGTTTCCTTGAGAAATATCCTCCACCATCTCTCTGACTGGCCTGTAGGGGGCAAACAGGGGCCATCAGCCAGCTATTCCAATGCTTAATGACTTCAGACAAGGTCATTAAAAAGACATGTGGCACAACAACCACAGCAAAAGTCATCACAGAATACAAGAAAATCAATCTTTTTTTTTGGCACAAGTTTGGAATCACCTTGTCTTTTTATGATTTAATATTTTATTTTCCTTGTTTGTAATTCACACATGGTCAAAGTGCAGACTCAGAGCTTAAACAATATTTTTTGGTAATTACAGCACTTTTTATATGTAGTCCGCCATTTCAATGTTGACAAAAGTTTTGTATTCAGTTGCTTATCCTTTGCATGTCGTGACTTCCTGATGTCTGTGACCCACCAACATCATCAGGACAACCTGGAAATAAGCTATCCAGGATGATGTTGATAGGCCACAGGAAGTCATGGCATGCAAAGGATATGCAGCCGAATACAAAACATGGGTTTTACTTTACGTTTTGTTAACTTGTCTCAAACATTGAAATCGGAGACTAGATATACACTCAGTGATCACTTTATTAGGTAAACCTGTACACCAGGTTGTTAATGCAAATATGTAATCAGGCAATCATGTGGCAGCAACTAAGTGCGTAAAAGCATGCAGACCTGGTCAAGAGTTTCAGCTGTTTTTCAGACCAAATGTCTGGGATTTTCACGCACTAGAGTTTGCAGAGAATGGTGCGAAAAACAAAAAACATCCAGTGAGCAGCAGTTTCGCGGGCAGAAACTGCCTTAATGAGAGAGAGAGTTAATGAGAGAGGTCAGTGGAGAAGGGCCAGACTGGTCAAAGCTGACAGGAAGGTGACAGTAACGCAAATAACCACACATTACAACAATGGTATGCAGAAGAGCATCTCTGAACACACAACACCAATAAGTCTTAAAAAAAAAAATAATTAAAAAATAATTTAAAAATCTAAAAATACCTATTAAAGTGCTAACATAGAAGTGCTGTAATTACTACATGGTGAAACCAAAATGTATAAAAATACCTTTTAATAAAAGAAAGAGAAAGGGATACACACTCCCATTTTTTCCAGTTTGACTCAGTTTCAGTTTGAATCCATAACAGATTCCTTACAGATGGAGGTAGAGGCCCTTGAAAAAACATGTTGGATTGTGCACACAGTTCACTACCTGTCATGTAACAGTTGCGGCAAGTGCGCACAGGAAGTTGGATTTCAGAAATATTCGTGCATTACTCATACTGCACAGTCCAACGTCCCTCCCTGGCAACAGCCCTGCTGTTAAACACACCCTAAACTCGGCGCAAACCACAGACAGCACTGCAGTGCAACCTGGGAAAGCCCCCATTTGCTGTAACCACACCAAAACACTGCTGCCTCTGATCTAAACGGCCTTAATTCCTAAATGAGACTTTGTTCCGACAGCGTACCGAACACTAAACTCAGTAAACTCACTAAAATCAGAGGAAATTGACTGGTCAATGTTATGGAGAAGTAAACTGATAAAAAAAAAAGGGAATATGGACCTTGGGACTATAGATCAGGTGAGGATTAAACCTCCAAGATCAATAAGCACAAGCTGTTGTAAAGAACGCCTGCCAATCCTCAACAGTAAGTCAGCGCTTTTTTGTTTTTGTTTTAATGCCCTACGGGGATTATGGCAGTTTGTGTTTAAATTAGACCTTCCCAACGAAGAAAACTTCCAGAAAAGCGGGGGAGGCGGGAGAGTAGAGAACGTCAGCGTGCCTCTCTTCACTGTTGATCTGCGGAGAGGGCTGACCTGTTTCTGCGCTCTGTCACACCTCGCGCTGGCGTGTACGGACACGCAGGAGAGGCAGCGCTCCGCGGACCGAGCTCCCCGTGCCTGCTCACCGTCTCCACCGCGCACCCCGACCACGCCCGCCACGGCACGCGGCAAAACGCTCACCTCTTGAACTGCTTCAGGAAGATCCCGATGTTCATGCTCTTCTTTGCCTGGAGAATGGACACCTGGACAGTGGCCGAGAAGAGAAAGGCACAGTCAGCAAAAACAGCCAATCGGGCGACGAGACGGCGTCACATCGGCAATAATGGCAAGTGGAAGGGTGACGCTGTGCAAGGCCCGTGCCCTTTGTCCCGCTGTATTGACCTGCGAAGGACACACACTATCCCTCTTCAGGAGTGCAGACTCCAGACTCCAGGCTGAATGACTCAGATCAGTGTATCTAAACCATTGTCACATCCATAAGGACAAAATTGATTCCAAAGAGTTAAAGATTGACAGAAACCCAATTTTGTTCAACAATATTTACATAGTTCATTGCAACAACAAACAAAAAAACAGTATTAAAGGCGTTGAGCCAATTATGTTATCAGTTATTATTATATTATTTGTATTATTACTATATTATCTAATACTGTGAGCATGTGCAACTTTCATTCATTATATAAATGTAAATATAAAATATATATCTTATCAAATGTACCAAACCCCACAGTACTCTAATTTAGGAGATTCAGAGATCACATTTCAATTGATCTGCCCTCAAATCCGATCAGATGCATGTTGATATTGGCATTTTTAATTTCACTTTTGGAAAGCCCTTTGATTGTGATGGATTTTTTATTTATTATTATTACTTTTATATTTCAAAAGAGAGCTCAAAAGTGGCATCTTGCCTGTAGGATCAGCACATGATGGAGATTTCTGATTTCATGAAGGAAGCTTTTCCTTGCCCTGGACTTCAGCTGATTATGAACCGCCTGGGCCATCCCAAAAAATGTGAAACATGGGAAAACTCAAGAGCTGTATTTGGGCTGTACACCTGCACACTGATATTGTTTCTCTACTAAAGTACTAAACTAAATTAAAATCAATATACTGAATCTGAATATGTAGCCCAATTTTATTCAGTGCACTGTTTTTGTTCACATTCGATATGCATTTGTACTGTGCTCATGGATCAAATTTAAGGCAACCCTGGTCCTGGAGCGCCATGGGGTGTGCTAGCTTTTGTTGTTACTCAGCACTTAATTGATCAATTAAAGCAGTTGATTACTCAGTTAACTGGCCTCACCTGGTTTCTTGGGTATGAATCAGTTGCTGGTATTAAGGCGAAAACAAAAACCAGCACACCCTGCGGCTCTCCAGGACAAGGGTTGCCGACCCCTGGCATAGATGAGCAAACATGATAAATCTATACTAGCCCTGAAACTCTCTCAGTTCACTCCTACTGAAACATTACATATTATTCTTAAGAACACACGCATGTTAGAAAGTTCTTCAGACACATATCTGTAAATAAATTAATAATAATCTTGACATTATACAGACATATCAAAAAACAAGCCTTTCGGATTAAATTGCCATTCGAAGTAAAATATAACTTCCTCTAACTGCTCAAATATTTCACGCACGCATATACCATCATACTACAGCATGAAGAGCGTGGAACACTCACGGCAGCCATTTCAATGGGGACCGAAAACAGCAGAGTCAAAAGAAACCTCCTTTCCAACCACAGCCTATGACACAAGGGTCACAACATTTGGGTAAACAAAGCGCGGAGGACAACTATGAAGACCCCACCCAAACACGCAGGCAAAACACCAATTAACAGCACTTTACCCCGACAATAAGACTGCAGATCAATGCACACCTTGTATCAATCTCCGCTTAAATGCATTGCACTTCACACTTCGGCTTCAGCGTCTTCATCTTTAGGGGGATGAAAACTAACATTAAACGACTGTAAACAGTACTTCATGGGTACAGCTATTCATTAGCGGGGGGGGGCAAACATTACAATCAACCTCTATGAAGAGCTCAGAAAACCACAGCTATACCACACACTGGAGGCCAAGGATAATTTGTCCAGAGAAATAACCAAAATATCCTCGCTTTAAGGAATCTGCATTCCCCTTTACACATATTTACAGTTCATCACATTTAGTAATACTGTAATTGCATCATTTAGCAATTATATAAACATTTACTAATGGCTCCACTATTCCTTGTGGTATGTTGAAATGTGTCGACTGTGTAATTGGGTTCAATGGGCAAAATGCCCTGAATGGAGAAAAAAAACAAAAACAAAGTCAAAATAAATTAACTGTTGGAAAGAGAAGGCCTTGATATCTTGGCACATTTCAAAGGGGAACAACTGACCATTCAATGACTTAAAACTCTTCCTCAGAGTCAAACCCTTTCAAAAGCAAATTTTTTTTTGCCTGCCTCTTGCCATCTGGGTGGCAATCTGGGTTTTAATTATTGATAAACAGCTAAGCCAGTTCCCCGTTTTCCGTTTGCAGTTTTCCGTGGTCAGGATCATTGGGGGGGCTATCACAGCATTCAGTGGGCTACACCTTGCCTCTGACTCACTGCATATTCAAGGATTTTTATACTTATTTTTTTAAATTCTGTATGTAAATACTTTGATTGATTGTATGCTGTTTATTGTTATTTGTAACGTTTGTCTGAACTGTACCTGTCGGTCTCTATGCCTGTATGTGTTTTTTTTACCTATGTACATAGGTCTCACTTGAAAAAGAGATTCCTATTCTCAATGTGACCACCGATAAAAATAAAGGATTAATGATAATCACAGGGACTCCACCAGATCTCATCCGGTATTTCGCTGGAACCAGAACATGTCATCCATAGAAAACTAAATTCCCTAAAAAGATGGGCCAGTTTTCACATGTCATTATTGACTTTTCTTGACGATTATCATTGCAAAAGCACCACCACTTCACAAGAAATTCAGGTCACTAGAAACTGAAGCGGGCGTTGATTCATTTTCTCCAAAATGAAATGCAGACTACATGGTATTTACATGCATCACCCTGATTACTAGCAGAAATATTGTGTCACCGTCGTCTTTCAAAATATCGGGAAATCTCTTGTGGTCTTTCACAAGGACAATAAATCAGCGGTGAAGCAGCATGGCCATGTACAACCTCATTTTACAAGTACAAAGGTAAGATTTTTGTGTTAAAATATTGTTACAAAACCATTGTAAATCCCTTCTTATCATTGAAAAAGGCTCACTGACATGTGACTCACCCTCTGCCTGTGTTTATAGTCCTTAAATTCGGGTTTCAACAGGCTGGCACTCTACCAAAGCATCGTATAAGCTGTACAATAATTCAAGCTCATCGGTTGAAAATTGGTTCTAATTGCCACAGCCAATGGCGTGTCAACTTCAGTGTGTTCACAGAGAAGGGGGAGGGATAAACAGTCTTGTGTGTTGAAGTTGTTTGTTGCTGCAATTCCTCTCCTGACCGTTAGAAGTCCAAAATTACCTATTGTACCTTTAAGAAGTGACAAAATAAGTAGTAAAATCAGACGACATGGCTCAGGCAGTAAGAGCAGTCGTCTGGCAGTCGGAGGGTTGCCGGTTCGATCCCCCGCGGTGTCGAAGTGTCCCTGAGCAAGACACCTAACCCCCAAATGCTCCTGACGAGCTGGTCAGGGCCTTGCATGGCAGCCAATCGCCATCGGTGTGCGAGCGTGTGTATGAATGGGTGAATGGAGAAGCATCAATTGTACAGCGCTTTGGATAAAGGCGCTATATAAATACCTGCCATTTACCATTTAGAAAAGAAAATGCAGTGACCCCGGAAGTTGAGTTTCTTTGAAGTTATATTCTCCATTCTGGAAACAGTAAACCAACACATACCATCTCCAAATATGCGAGTTATGCACATATTTCTACAGGAAAGCTAAACATGATGAGGCATGCCGCAATAGCAGGCCCTTCAGAATGAATGCAAATGCTGCCGGCTCCACTACCAGGCAGTCCTCGTCCTGAAGACGGGATCAACTTAGGGCTACATAGTACAGGGTGAATATCTGAAACCATCTCCCGATTGTCATCAACATGCCAAAAGAACTGAGCCCTCAGGCCTGGTCTCACACAGTACATTGCACTGTCATCCACCTGGACATCAAACTCTGTGCAGACACCAACCGTTAGGAATCGGTGGGTGTTGGCCAGGGGGCTCGAAGATTTCATGTGAAATCATGAAATGTTGCTTATGCCCAGTTTCCAAAGAAACTGGCAACTTCAAAAACTGGTGTTTCTTGTGCTTCCCAAGTAACTGCATTATGGGAATACAAGTACGTACGTCAGTACTTGTTGCAACAACAGGCTGCAGAGATTTCACCATTTGAACATGTATGTAACATGTATGCACATTTTTCTGGGATATGAGACTCTCAAGGATAGCCAAGGAATGGGTTCTCTAATATTAGGGCACATAGTTTAACCCACCATTATAATCAACTGAGTGCTTCCATACAGCGAACCACACAGATACTAGGTGATCACCTACCTATTCCAATACCACTGAAAGCTCGGTCTCCATTCTGCTGCTACAGAGACATCCGAATTCGATCCTTTAAAAATCATTGGCAGGCCTGGCCAAGTACAATACTGGGGCAATGGGTGTGTTTGGCACTGTATTACAGAAAGGCTGCTCTACAGGACAGGACAGAAGTACTGTATGTGAGCAGAGTATCTGCTGGGCCTATATAATCTGTGCTGATGGCCATAAAAGTACAGAGGGCTGTGGTTCCCTCCACGTCGGGCCGCGGGGCAAACTCACCGGCTCGCCTCCCTGCGCGGAGGAGGGCAGTCCCCTCACGCTGCTGCGCGAGGAGGCCTGTTTCTGCTGCTGGCCCGGCCCGCCCTGGCTGAACAGCTCCTCCATGCGCTTGGTGTCCAGCTGAAACTCCTCCGTGGACTTCTGCACCGTCCAGATGTTGCGCTTTCCGACGACACTCTGCTTGGGGATGGTGACCCAGTTGAAGTTGCGCATCCGGGAACGCCGCTGGGCGCTCCTACACAGGCCATGGCCTCCGCCGAGGGGGGGCGGAGGAGGAGGGAGGCCGGGGGGAGGTGGAGGTGGAGGAGGAGGAGGTGGAGGTGGAGGTGGAGGTGGAGGAGGAGGAGGAGGTGGAGGTGGAGGTGGAGGTGGAGGTGGTGCTGTGGTTACAGGAGGGGCTATGGGTTCTTGTCCATCAGGAGCAGAATCTGATGGGCCAAGGGAAGAGGGAGTTGGAGCTGTATCCATGGTTACGTCACCGTCCATCTTTCTTTTCTTTTTTTTAAAAAGTTTTTAGCCCGGACGTCCTGGGGATTTGGGATCAACCCCAAACTGAGCTGGGGCGGCGGGTGATGAGGTTGTGGCCAATACTAAACTAATTTCCACCTGTGGATTGACAATCCCAAATCGGGTTTTAATTCGTTTTAAAAATGGGTTTAAAAGTGACAAATGTTTTTCAATCTTCTACAGCCAGGGTCTGTGGTCCATCTTTTGTCTGTGATGGCTGCTTTTGAAAGAAAATAAATCACAGAAGTTGGCAATCAGTTGTATGATTCTGAAAGTTGTATCCATCTCTTTTACAAAGTAATGGACCGCAAAATTTTGGTAAAACAGAGGTTTTATTCAGATTAACTGCAACAAGTATTTTAGATAACGGATTCAGACTGCCAGGCAATAAACTCCATCAGGTCAGTAACACAGCACTGAAAGAAACACAACAGCTAGCTGCCAAATATGCGCATATGTAACCCCTACCATAAAATAATGTTTTATGAGAATGTCAGCAAAATATTCAATGAAAACGCATGTCGAAGTCAGGACAGCTGATAAGGAAGTCAATGGACAAAAAAAACAGACACAAAAGAGCGACTTTTTTACGCTTTGGACTGAGGTACGAACTGGTGGAATTATGCACTACGGTTACTGAAAGGCCTTTGATCCTTTTATAGTAGGAAAAAAAATAAGTTTAATTGAGACTAAACATATCACAAACGGCAACGAATAATATAAAAGTTTCCCAATCAGGAATCATTCATATGGGAAGTAAGCTTATGCGCCACTACCCTATTCACTACCATTAAAATTGCTCGATTAAATTGGCTACAGTTTATGGAACCATTTCACATCCTGTTCCTTATTTTACTCGTTCAGGTTTTACTACCAATTACCTAAATGATCTAGCCATTTTGACGAAATAAATAGGATACGTAATAAGTAATAAATAAACAATCAAGAGCTTGACCGTTTAGGAAGCATTTAAATGTGTATGTCGAAATAGGCAACATCTTGAAGGCATATCTCGTTCACTACAGCTACGGCTAGAGTAAAAAAAATAAAGTTTGCAAGTTACCACTTCGAAAATAGATCCGCTTGAATCACAAATCATCCGAACGTCTCGCTCCGTGGTTAAATAATATTCGCTAAAGAATGATCATTCCAGCGCAGCCTCCCGCAAATCAGACTCTTGTCCAGATAGTCCTCTTGCTGCCGTAGTGTCCGGACGATGTTGCAAACAAGCTTCACACCTGCGCCAAAGTCACACGCCCAACTGTTAACCCATGCACTTCCAGTCTGCAGACACAACGCACTTCATGGCGTGACCGCAGTTACCAAAAGAGGGGTGGAACGATCGGCTAGACCACTATAGCCCAATAACCTACATGATCTGCTCATCCCACGTAAGCTACCAACAAGGAGTAACTTTACTGAATTCAAAAGCAAAAAGTAGCATGCAGTCAGCTAACCTGTCAAATGGATAGAAAAATCGGTTGTTTATATGATATTGATTGATATAAATTACCCAGATTAGTACTAAAAGAAAATGTAGGCTATTGGCAAAATATAAACATATATTTTTCATAGATGTTATGGATATACTTACAAATATCTATTAAAAATATCTAAGTGGTAAAAAACGATTCACGTAGTCTACTAATCAGTAACGTTATTAGACGTAAACTGCTGGTATTTTCCCGACAGCAGCTCATGGTACCGTTTTCAGAAGCGTAACTACAAACTTTTGAATCCATTTACGTTATTAAATTATTAACATAACTAAAGTCAAATTTGCTGGGAAACATCATTTGATGACAGCAAGCTCCCTCTTGTGCTTATCCGTGGTATAACTGACCGACAAATACCTGGTGAGTTTTGGATTTTAAAGCACTTAAAATATTTCATATGTAAGATTCCTGAAATAAGACACTGGGCAGATTTTTGAAAACATGTTTTTATTTTGTGTGTCCTGGGAGCTCACACATTCCTGGCCAATGTGAGAATTCATGGAAAATATTGACATGAACCGGACTTTGGTTCCATTTTCAGCATCTTAAATATTAACATGAATATAATTCATACACTACAATATCACAGAGCAGCCTAAAAAAATAGATTGTACGCAAATCATATTTCATATAAACCTTCGGTTTCATCCAATAACTGAGACCACTGAGGAGTTACTTCAAATGTACCACATAATTAGATGGTAAAACAAAATCCTGATTCAGTAAGATTTTGAAAAGTAGAAACAATCAACTCAATCTATAATTACAATGGGATCAACCACTGATGGGACCTTAAAGTGTCTATACTGTATAACAACAGATAACCTGGGATACACCCACTCACAAAAAACAAACACAAATCCTTTCAAGTCTCGCTTGTCTTTCAAGTTGAGCCACTCTTATAGGTTATAGGGACTGGTTGCATAAATCTTACCAACACAATTTTTCTTTGCATTGCCCTCAATCAACGAGCATACTACTTCTACCTTTAATATAGTCCGTCTTGCTCAGGTCGGAGAGGCTGGACAGTTAGGTGACCTCTGCTGTGGGAAGTTTCAAGTAATTATATTTTTATAGTATTATATATTATAATATTTTCCATAGAAATGTAATTTTTTCTCCCCCGGGTTTTCCTTTCCATAGCCACAAAGCCCAGTGCAGAATCCACACAGACCACACACACATTGAAAAATACCAGTTCATAATCTCTGACTGTAAGACAGCACCTGAATAGATGGCAGACCTATTCTGAATATTCATAAGGAAAGCAGTCTGGGCAAAATAGAGGATGTCATTCAGCAATTTTATCGAATAATCTTCTGTATAATTAAGCAAAGCTTCCTTCCAATTTTGTTTCATGAATGAAAAAAGAATGAATTGCTCTGAACTTTGCAACTGCTAAGGCTGTTATTGGAAGGAAGTCAGACGACACTACAATTGTTCCACTACAGAAAGGACAGGGAAGCACTTTTCAAGAAATATCTTTTTTCTGGAGAGTTGGCCTGGCTGCAGTCTGCGGGAGACTATATTTGATCAAGCACGTACAGTTAGCAAACATTTTTCACACCGAAGCCTTCGGTAAACACCACCTATATTCTGGCCATGACAGCTACATTAACGCAACAGGATAGCGTGTCTATATCTGGTAAACAGTTTGTTTTGGAGTTGTGCCTTAGGTGCACATGTTTCAATGCTCGTGCTTTGGGTGGCAGTGTAGGGGAGAGGCTTGGGAGCTGGGCTTCCAACCCTGAGGTTGTGTATTCAGTTCCTGGGCGGGACACTGCTGATGTACCCTTGGGTAAGGTACTTAGTACTTAGATTTACTTCAGTAAACACAGCTCTATGAACGCAGAGTACGTGCAGAGTCTAGCTGTGTGACATGCTCTGGATAAAAGCATTTGCTTCAAGCCTAAAATATAAATACAAGTGCTGCAGAGAACACAAGGACAGAAGAGAAATGTTACACATTCAGAGACTTTCCACCATGGCCAAAAGGAGTCTTCTACAGGGCACAGTTAAATATTCAGTGTTACAGAGAACATATGGCCCCTATTAAGAGTCAAGTGTACTTTGTTAAGAGTTGAATTAATACTGGACATTTTGCTGGGTGTACAGATTTTTGCATAAGATCATATTGCGTATGATTTTGTACCATCCACATGAAATACTTTATCATCCAATCAAGAGCTGTAGAACAAGGTACATATACACTCAGTGAGCACTTTATTAGGTATTTATTAGATTTATTTTTTTAGACTTAAGTCTTCTGCTGCTGTAGCCTATCCACTTAGAGGTTTGACGTGTTGTGTGTTCAGAGATGCTCTTCTGCATACCACTGTTGTAATGCGTGGTTGTTTTGCGTTACTGTCACCTTCCTGTCAGCTTTGACCTCGCACATTAAGGATGAGTTTCTGCCCACAGAACTGCTGCTCACTGGATGTTTTTTGTTTTTGAGCCCGTCTGGCACCAACAATCATGCCACAGTCGAAATCACTGAGATCACATTTTTTCTTCATTCTGATGGTTGAACATTAACTGAAGCTTCTGACTCGTATCTGCACGACTTTATGCATTGCACTGCTGCCACACGATTGGCTGATTAGATAATCACATGAATAAGTAGGTGAGTGTACATAAGATTGCAACAACAACAAAAAACCAACATCACCACTCAGAAGGCATATTCGGAGTGAAGTGTACAGATTAGAACAGAACAAGTTTTTTTTTTAACCTTTTGTGAGTTTTGCGTTTTTGGATCTTGTTAACAAATGTGGTTCAATCAAGCAGCAAGACGATGGCCAGAAAATAGTGAACCTGACATCAGACAAGAGTGACCAAAGGGTAACCACGGATGATCAAGTCTCGATGGTCAGGACCGTGTGTTTGGTGAAGACAGTCTTAGATGTAGCATTCCATATGTAGGACGGCCTGTAGAGTAGTGGTTAAGGTAAAGGACACGCAAGGTCGGTGGTTCTAATCCCGGTGTAGCCACAATAAGATCCGCACAGCCGCTGGGCCCTTGAGCAAGGCCCTTAACCCTGCATTGCTGCTGCTTAGTGTAATCAACTGTACGCCAATAATGTAATGTATGGAAGCTGCGAGATGCTGTCAAAAGCCTTTCGGCAATATGCATCTTCTCAAACCGCAGTCGGAACAGTGAGTAGCGCACAAACAAACAAACAAACGGCTGACCGCCCAAGAGCAAACCAGAGCGCTAATGTACATATTCATCAAGGGTGAAACATTACGATTAGTCACACTGTGGTTCGAGCTGTTGTTCAGTTAAGAGCTCAGATATTTTGGCTGAATAACAATGCCTTCCTAAGCATGCCAGCTACTATGTTAAATAGAGTGAAAACAGACATGGAACAAGGACAGGATACAGTGAGACTAAACAGAACACAACAGATATGTCATTTTTGAAAACCCTTATTACCTCCCCTTGTGCAAAAAGGCTAAAAGCTCAGAACCATCCGGGTGTTCCATCAATCACATTTTTGGGGGCTTTTCTTCAAAAAAAATAAAAAATAAAAAAATAAAAAAATAAAATCGATCCTGCCTTGGGCCTGTGCAGCTTCTATGCTATATTTCAGGTTCTGAAACGAGTTGACTGATAATCAATCAAGAGGAGACATTGCTCGTATGCACTGCAAGCGATACGTTATCCAAATTGAAACATAGACCGACCGGATTCTCCCTTTGGGTTCTGATCGCTGCACTGTTTTTATGCACAGACCTTGGGTTAGTGCTCATCCGAGTCAGCACCCATTAAGACTTTATGACCCTGTGGTTAAACCAAGTTTAACTACTCTCATCCTCGATGCCGTGATGCTCAGCTAAACATTAGGCACAGGGGACAGGCGTCTGGGCAACTCCAATCAGACCCTGGAGACACAGGAGGTGGAGTGACACAATGGCCATGAACCAATAGGAGGACTGAATTCTCTACCATCCAACCGCACTGCGGTCGAAGACTTCCTGCCTTACCGTATATATGGTAAATGTCACATAAAGGATAGCCTCTCTGAATCCCAACAATGCTTAGAAATGGAACCAAGGACAGAGATGAAGGGTGTGTATTTTAGATTTATAAGAGAGGACTTTGAACCAAAAGTGCACTGAGCCTTTCAGCAGTTTTGACTGGACATGCTGTGTAATTTACTGTTCTATGTATTGTATATACTTAAAAAACTTTTGTCCCCATGTGTTTTAACCGAAGATTTTACCAAGTACTCATTTTCCATTTGAAATTGGATTTATCTCACAAATGCCTATAAATAACCTTACTGTATTTTTATATGTTTAATGTCTATGGAGTACTTTATGTTGAATATAGTGGATGCTTAGTTTTTCCATTATCAAAATAATTCCATCTAATACTCAGCTAAAATACCTCTGAATCTTTCTTGGGTTAATGCTTCATGTGTTAAAAATAAGGCTTTAATACCAAGCCTCAAACCCAAAAGGTATTTTATGGTGCTCACTGTATATCACCCAATTTATGGTTTGGGACGAGTTGCATTTATATTATTATTTATCTAAATATCATGTGGCAAAATATACACAGAGAAGACAGTCCCTTCCTCGTGCAGATAAAAAACAAACAAACATACAATATAGATTATATTATCATCTGTGGGTTAAAAAAAAAAACATGGAAAAAACAAATTAAAACATCCCGCATTACAAATAATTCCACTCTAGTAAGTCCATGTTTCCTCTTCCTGTCAAATACCATGCAGCTGCCACATTTAGTGCTCTAAAGTCTCCATTTCCTGTAGCGTTTTGACCTTTTTAAAACCTGTGAGGAACATGATGACAAGATGGCCGCTCACTGGCCCATTCCGAGACAACAGGAGGGGAACTGACTGGAGGAGGAGCGCAGTCCTACCGATCTTCTGGAGCCCCGTAGACCTCCAGCAACATCCACTACTTTACTACAACACAACAGAAGAAGCTGTAAGCGTCTGTTATTCACGTTTCATGAGATTGGGGACCCCTCTCCAAAAAAAAAAAAAAAAAAACGAAAACCCCAAAAGAAAA
Organism: Conger conger; assembly: GCF_963514075.1. Taxonomy (NCBI): domain Eukaryota; kingdom Metazoa; phylum Chordata; class Actinopteri; order Anguilliformes; family Congridae; genus Conger; species Conger conger. The sequence goes on from NC_083772.1 coordinate 8,649,669, forward strand.
CACCTTTCAGCACTGACACGTAGGGATGGAGTGTGCACTGTAAACAGAAAGATGGAGAGATCCCGGAGAAGGGAAGAGGAGAAGGGAGGCAGAGAAAAGGGGGGGGGGGGAGAGACGGACGGCGAGTCTCGTTCCCTCGTCGATGGCCTCCTCCCCCTGCGACTGCCGCTGTCTGTCGCTCTGTCCCGCGTTCATCTGTCCGTCTGTCCGTCCGTGCGTCCGTGCGCCCATCGTTCCGGTCCGTTAGCGTTCTCGGGTCCCGGGTCCGTCACTGCTCCTCGTTTCGGTCCGTATGCGTTTCCCGGGTCGGTCGGGGGGGGGCCTGAGGGTCACTGCTCCTCCAGCCAGGACGGCTTGTCCGATCCCGGCGGCCGCAGCTTCACGTTGAACTGCTTGAGGGTCTGCTCCAGCTGCTGCTGGTTGCCGGCGAAGTAGGCGGAGATGGCGTTGTGGAAGAGGAGGAGCTGCTTGTGCATGACCTTCACCTGAGGGTCAGAGTGCAGGAAACGCACAACTCCATTACATTACACTACACTACATGTCATTACATTACATTACACTACACTACATTACACTAAGTTACACTAAGTTACATTACACTACACTATATTACACTACATTACATTGCATGTCATTTGGCGGACGCTTTTATCCAAAGCGACTTACAGTTTATTAGACTAAGCAGGAGACAATCCTCCCCTGGAGCAATGCAGGGTTAAGGGCCTTGCTCAAGGGCCCAAGGGCTGTGCGGATCTTACTGTGGCTACACCGGGGACCGAGTCACTGACCTTGCGTGTCCCAGTGCCAGACATGTACCATGTACAGGTGTAGTGGTTAAGGTACCATTGCACTGGTATGCTCATCGAGCACTGTCACGTTCAACTTGTATCCTCATCTTGATGTTGTAGTTTTTACCATACCTCTTGTAATAATGCCTTGCTTCTAGCTTCACACGGCAAACTGACTTAGCCTAATATACTTACCGCGTGTACTAGATTTGACTTCCATTGCTATGGATAATTGATACTTGCGAATGCCTTACTGACCTGTGTTAGGTAGTTGTTCCAATGACCTTTGGTGTGCACTTACTGTATGTTGCTTTGGATAAACGTGCCCGCCAAATAAATGTGATGCAATGACTCAACACTGATAAACACTGATGCTGATATATCATCAAATTCAGTCCTGTATGATAACATTCAGAACAACCAAAGCTGTATTCACCTGTTCAACACTGAACACTGTCATTTCTATAAAAGAACAGCATTAGGAATATCAATTTTATATACATCACCAATAGCTATAATATAGTATGAAATATTAGTTTATGGAGAGAACATGGGCAATTGATAACAAATGTTAATTTATAAATGAAAAAATAAGGAAAGCATTAAATAGTTATCATCAGGGTAACTGTTTGGTTTTGCCCGTATATTTTTTTAGGATTTGACAACCCATGATATGGCCACTAGGGGTCAATCAAGAGCTATATTCCTCAGAGCAATCTGTGCCCCTTACCCTGTCCTCCAAACCTTGGGTTCCAGCTAAACTGTAATAGCCAAAGATAATTGTGAAATAATTATGGATGACTGACAAGATCAATTTAAAGGCTTCTCTTTTCAAAAATATATCTTGTGCATTGTCAAGCCTAGTCCATAGGCTGCATAGCAGCAATAAAAGCAGCTCTCACTCAATATTGACCAGTATATGTTCCAAGGAGGCTGCACACCTCAAGGCAAAACAAACCCGAACTGTCTGAGATTTGCAGCTTACCGACAGCATTCAGAGAGGTTTGTGCGTTTCCATAAAGCTGGAGGAAAGTAATGACCCAGCTACACAATTACAAACAAACGAGCAGGTATAGCGCTTGTGACGTCCATGCGCCCCCTGGTGGTAAAACATGGACATAACCAGAAACAAAAGTTCCAGAAAAGTATCTGCCCAGACTGGATGGATCAGGAATTGCAGATTCATATGTAAATCAAGGAAATTGCTAGGCTCTCTGTCAGCGGCATATTCTAAAGGCCCCATCTGTGCCTAACCGCCTCAGTATTTAGAAACAAGAGCTTTAATTATCATGTCTTCTCAGAGATTGTATCTCAGAATTAAGACAAGCCCAAATTAGCACATTTATTGGTCAATTGCTTTAAGTGTTCACTCAGTGCTCTGCCTCTGAGTAGCTTATTCTAAACTATTAAAGTAATCTGCAAAGTTTTATTACCAAACATTATTCGTTTTATTACTTAATAGTACGTAATTGCAACATTTATTGCTTTAATTACTTTTTTGCTTTTAAATAAACCTATTATTAGGCGTGTTACTGCACTATAACTGTTAATTGTTATTGCATGGGAAATTCACTTAGGAGAGGCTGAATTTTCATCCATGATTTAAAGCGATACGCGCTCGGTATTTATGGCTGCATTAGTCTCTGGAGATGGATGCCGGGATGCACAGATGAGCAGCCCTGTCTGGCTCAGGGGGAAGCGACCAGCGGGTTGCACACTGCAAAAAACACAGCCAGTGTTTTAGTTCTTTTTCCCTCTCAAGCAGGAAATACTTTTTGCTTGTCCAGTGAAATTGTCAACCCCATTAGCAAATCTTAAAATGAGTCAAACGGTCTCACCTCATTCGGCAATATTTTTGTCTTGTGTAACGAAAAGTAATACGGGTGAGACTTCTAGAGTAAATATCCATCCATCCATCCATCCATCCATCCATCCATCCATCCATCCATTATCCTAACCCGTTTATCCTGAACAGGGTCGCAGGGGGGGCTGGAGCCTATCCCAGCATACATTGGGCGAAAGGCAGGAATACACCTTGGACAGGTCGCCAGTCCATGGCAGGGCACACACACCATTCACTCACACACTCATACCTACGGGCAATTTAGACTCTCCAATCAGCCTAACCTGCATGTCTTTGGACTGTGGGAGGAAACCGGAGTACCCGGAGGAAACCCACGCAGACACGGGGAGAACATGCAGACTCCGCACAGAGAGGCCCCGGCCGACCGGGGATTCGAACCCAGGACCTCCTTGCTGTGAGGCGGCAGTGCTACCCGCTGCACCGTCCGTGTCCCCCCCGGGGTAAACGTAAGACGTGAACACGCGTCGTTTCGGCGGCGCACCTTGTTCTCGTCCAGGAACTTGAGCTTGATGGTGACGTCGCTGCGGAGCCTCTCGTACTTGTCCTTGTGGATCTGGTACTGCTGCTCCGCCGTGTCGATGCGCGCCAGCGTGGCGGCGTCCCGCGGCCCCATGTTCAGCTCCTCCAGGTCCGCGCGGTACGCGTCGAACTCCAGCCTGCGGACAGCACAGCCACACGCCCTCTCATTGTGGGGCTGCCCCTGAGAAACTCCACACACACCACACCACACCACACCTCACCACACCACACCACACCTCACCTCACCACACCACACCACACCACACCGCACCTCACCTCACCACACCACACCACACCACACCACACCACACCACACCACACCACACCTCACCACACCACACCACACCACACCACACCTCATCACACCACACCTCACCTCATCACACCACACCACACCTCACCACACCTCACCACACCTCATCACACCTCACCACACCTCATCACACCTCACCACACCTCATCACACCTCATCACACCACACCACACCACACCACACCACACCTGGGGCAAATCTTTTACATTACATTAATGGCATTCGGCGGACGCTCTTATCCAGAGCGACGTACAGTTGATTAGACTAAGCAGGAGACAATCCTCCCCTGGAGCAATGCAGGGTTAAGGGCCTTGCTCAAGGGCCCAACGGCTGTTGCGGATCTTATTGTGGCTACACCGGGATTAGAACCACCGACCTTGCGTATCCCAGTCATTTACCTTAACCACTACGCTACTGGCCGCCAAATACGTAACCGCTTTGGATTCAAATACTTTTCGAAGACTGATCTTGCCCGGTGGCAATTGAGCCAACCAAGAGGACCAGAACGTGGGATTTACAATTATTTGTGAGTATCGCATAGGTTCCAATACACCAGACAAGCTCAGTAACGTGAAGAAAAGGATTTGAATGGAAAACAAGGACACATTTGACCCAGGTCTGCAGACCACACCCATGTTTCGGGAGCTGAATTTCAATTCATTTCCTAAACTCGCTGAACTGAAATGGAGTTGAGCCCAACCCCGCTGTTCATATTGACAGAGCGCCATTTTAAAAACCACATATATTTGTTTTGTTCTGTTCTGTTGAACGCAGCTGAAGATGCAGTTTCCCCTCACCTGAAGTCTGTGCCTTACAAACATATCAGATCATAACCATGGTAACGATTCCTTCCTGTGTGCTAATCGGAACACACAGTACTACCAACTACCCACAGGAATGTGTAGACCACACCACACACTTATTTACATAAATATACAAAACATATAAGAGGAGGATGGAAATAGGCTGATTTACATAATCTGAGAGTAATCGTGCCTCATAGGTACACAGGTAAACAGACCCCATTAATGGCGGTGCTTCAGACAGATTTCCTAAATTAAAGACAATGGAAGAAGTTCACCCAGAATCAGTGCAAATACAGTCTCACGTTTGCCTACAGGCAGGCTGTTTGCACACACAAGCTGCTTTATGCCATCTTTGCTTCTCAGTTTTAATTAACAATGACTGCATCAGTACAGGGAACAGTTAATCACAGGAACAGACCTGGGGATATGTGATGGGTGTATGGGAATCCAGCCAGCTAATGACAGCGTACATTTAAACAAAAGCCACCGAAAGAGTAGTTTTCTGAATAAAACAAGAGTGTATTAGCCATATAGGGCTAGCTTCAAAGACACAGATTAAGCCTGGTCCTTGAGTAAATTAAATTTGAATCGAAATTATCCAGCAACAAAAAGAACAGACAAATACGTGATTAGAATGCTCTTAACTGAACCGCAGACTAATAGCTTGATATCAAGCGTCTCCCTCCATGGATTACAACACACTGCACACTGGATTTATGTTCTTCACGATGGCAGCATGTATCCACACTGTCCACACAAGCTCACCCCAGCAAAGTGACTGGATAATTAATAGTCATTGCAACTGAAAATGACAAGCTATACTCATATTCTCACACTAAACCCGCATTCCAGTGAACCGAATGCTCGCCGGAGCACCAGGAGATACCAGCCGCACTCCAGTCTGTAGGCCTGCAGTGTAACAGACTCGGGTTGGATCGATGGAGAACAATGCTCTACGAAGCAGCACAGGGAGGCTTCTCAGTCAGTTATAACAAATAGCTGCTCAACCAAATGCAATAAAACTTCCATTACAGGTCTCCCCGAGGTCTCCACTGAACCAGCGGCAGCATCTGCAGCAAGAATCGCGCTCAAGCGGTCGTGATGGAGATGGATGGGGCACAAAGCACAAATCGGCTTCATTTCTTTTTGAAAATTCATTAAGACCTTACAGACATTTTTAGTGTTCAACTGAAGATGATCTATTCATATTTTCACCTTTACTGTTAGATATTCAGAAGCAGTAAAAAAAAAAGTGAAGCTGCAAGTGATAACTTATCTACTGGTTACTCCAACAGCCTTCTTTGTCAGCTAAGGGGGAGTTCACGAGGGATTTCGAGCAGACCTAAAGAGAACCTGCTGGTTGGTTACCTTGCGTTCTCGTACATCTTGATGGTCATCAGGGTGTCCTCCATGGTCTTGTTGACCAGTGTGTTGATGCCGGACACGAAGAAGTTGATGGCGCCAAGCAGAGTCTCCCCGTTCTTACACAACAGCTTCTGTGTCTCTGCGTTGTACCCAAACTCATCCTGCCAATCACAGACACATTGCACAACCCACAAATCCAAACGCTTATACTGCATTTATTTATTTATTTGTTTTGAAATCCTACGGACTGGAAAAACTTTTGACAAAACTTTTGTAGGGGCGACATGGCTCAGGCAGTAAGAGCAGTTGTCTGGCAGTCGGAGGGTTGCCGGTTCAATCCCCCACCTGGGATGTGTCGAAGTGTCCCTGAGCAAGACACCTAACCCCAAAATGCTCCTGACGAGCTGGTCGGCACCTTGCATGGTTTCCAAACCCAGTCTTGAAGTACCCTTGTCCTACACATTTTCGTTCTAATTCACTGAAGGGCTTGATCCTGTTTGGTTGAGTGGTAAACAGCCTGTTTGGTTGAGTGGTGAACAGCCTGTTTGGTTGAGTGGTGAACAGCCTGTTTGGTTGAGTGGTGAACAGCCTGTTTGGTTGGGTGGTGAACAGCCTGTTTGGTTGGGTGGTGAACAGCCTGTTTGGTTGGATGGTGAACAGCCTGTTTGGTTGGGTGGTGAACAGCCTGTTTGGTTGGGTGGTGAACAGCCTGTTTGGTTGGGTGGTGAACAGCCTGTTTGGTTGGGTGGTGAACAGCCTGTTTGGTTGAGTGGTGAACAGCCTGTTTGGCTGAGTGATAAACAGCCTGTTTGGTTGAGTGATAACAGCCTGTTTGGTTGGGTGGTGAACAGCCTGTTTGGTTGGGTGGTGAACAGCATGTTTGGTTGGGTGATAAACAGCCTGTTTGGTTGGGTGGTGAACAGCCTGTTTGGTTGTGTTGGATTTGGGCGTGTGCGATCGGAGATGACACTAAAACGGGCAGGGCAGGGGGTGCTGGAGGACAGTGGATGGGGAAACGTTGCTCGAGTGGACACGGTACCTGCAGCTCTGGGGACTTCTGGCTGAGGTCGGCGAAGGTGTCCCCCAGTGCATGCTGGGTCTGCACCATGTTGTAGAAGTGGTTGGTCAGCGCCCGCGCCAGCCCCAGGATGCTCTCGTACTTGCACTTGGTGTCACGCAGGACGTCGATCTGGGCCTCCAGCTCCAGGTCCACCGTCCGCGAGCCCCGCCCAAACCGCTCAGAGATCATCTGCTTCGTACACTGAGAGAGGGAGGGGGAGAGGGAGAGAGAGGGAGGGAGAGGGGGAAGAGGGAGGGAGAGGGAGAGAGAGGGGGGAGAGGGAGGGAGAGGGGGGAGAGAGAGGGAGAGGGGGGGAGGGAGAGGGAGGGGGAAGAGAGGGAGAGGGGGAGAGAAAGAGAGAAAGAGAGAGGAGGAGAGGGAGAGAGAGAGAAAGAGAGAGAGGAGGAGAGGGAGAGAAAGAGAGAGAAAGAGAGAGAAAGAGAGAGGAAGAGAGGGAGAGAAAGAGAGAAAGAGAGAGAGGAGGAGAGGGAGAGAGGCGGGGGGTCACTGCTGCGTGCAGTCGGCTCTAAATGATTCATAAAGACAGAAGACGATACTCATAGGAATTGCCTGAACTTTGGGGTCACGGCATTATCGCTACCTTGTAGGTGTTGATGCCCCACTTCTTCATGATGTCGAACTTCTCCACGGCAACGCCGCGGGAGACCTCCTCGGCCGTCATCGATTGGCTGCTGCCGCTGTGATGCATGCTGGACCCTGGGTGAGCAGGGGGGAGAGTGGAGATATGGGTCTGTGTGCACTCTCTGAGTGAAGAACAGCAGCCAAATCAATCAATAAATACATCCATTAATACAAGGCAGCAAGAGCTTGAAAATAGTAAGGACTGTCTGTGTTCTTTAATTCTGCTTTTTTTTGTGCAGCAACTTCCATGTCTTCCGCAAACTTCTCTGTGTACCTACCCTTTTGTTCCTACCCTTTTTTTTTAAATGATCTTCCTCTGCATTCTGCAGCTCCAAATTCAAAATGAACATTGCCACGGAATCACCCCGTCTCATGAACACAAACGCAGTAATTACGCAGTAATTAAGCAGTAATTAAGCAGTAATTCCTGACTCTCAGAGCAATGTGTAAACACACTGGCGGGCCAGTAAGAAGCCCTCAGGTGTCCATTAAATCAAACTCCTTGTGCAGTGAGGTGCAATCAGAGATGGCAATGAGTGATGGGGCGGGGCTAGTGGGCCCAATGATACCTCGAGTGTCCTTTGATTGGCTGGCTATCCAACTGGCTGCGGACTGGCTGGGAGGGATGCTAAACCCCCGGGGCTTCATGCGCAGGTCTGGAATGGGCACGGACAGGGATGCAGAGCGGTTGGTACAGGTAATGATTATGGTTTGCAGTGGGGTGTGGCTGCTCAAGGGTGGGTTGGGTTGGGCAACGGAAGATGGTTGGAAAACTGCAGGGGTGGGTTAAAGGCTACTGCACAAGGGCTAACCAAATTCTTTAAAATTCTAATTCAGTGTTCTACAACTCCCTTGCTTTCAGTTACCAGCAGTACCAGTAGTGACTGTGACATCAGCATTAGAATACTACGCAAAGAACATCCCAATCACACATGTGTGTTCTTAAAGGGTTAAAGGTTGAGGGTGTTCCGCTGTGAACTGTGTTGATGATTCTACTATGCGATGGTGGCAATGCGGGTGAGAGTGATTTGGCCAATGAGTGGGGGGATGGAGTGAAGGGGTGAAGATATGGGGTAAAAGGTGGAGGAGGAGGAGGAGGATACAGGAGGAAGGAGGAGGAGGTACAGACAGTGGTGTCCACACAAGATCAGTACACTGAGGGCACATTCGACAAGTTAATGACAATGTTAATGATGAGAATTAGTGCACATGACTGGAATTTAACAGCAAGGAGGAGGAAATGGGGGGGAAATGGTGCCATGTTTTGATGCGACTGATGATTTCAAATTTAGTAAAAAAATAAATTGCCGTTACTGCTCCAAGAAGCAACATGCACTCAGACATGATGTGAAGGAAAAACAGACAAAACAAACATACAAACAGTAAGAACAGGCTCGTTCGAGGTTGAAAGTACAGGAAACAGCCCTTGCAGGTTCTGTTTCAGGCAAACGTGTTCCATCCCCTGAAAAAAGCCAAGACCAAATGTAAAAGCAGCTCAGGCTCTGTTAGAAAGGGAGGGAAAGAAGAATTGGGGAGGGCGGAGGGGAAAGGAGATTTAAAGGGAGTAAACAATTCCGCTGGGAGTGGGATACGGCCACCTTGTCCAACAGCGGGGCCCCGTCTTCTGTCCAGATACGCGGGGTTGAAACGGATGGCAGGCCCTGGGAAGAGGGGGTTTGTCAGGACAGCGAGAGAGAGGTGAGAGGTTCATGAGCTTCAGTCCAAAGCCAGAGACGAGCAGGACCTGCGCATGACTGCCTGACGGGTCCCAGCTGTACAATACTGTTTCCCCACAACACCTGCAGAAAGCAACTGCCGTTAGCCTTTAGCCTGAATTAGCCTGAAGGTCCAGAGAGGATGAAGCAGGTGCTCCAGGGGTTAAGAGAGACTACAGGAGTGCTAAGGGCGGGTGTACATCATACGACTTTATCACAGGTTACGCCATCGGGAGCACCGATGGCCTCCTACACTTCGCAAGGTCAGATTGAAGACCTGATCGGATGACAACATAGACTATATCAGGACTACCTCCTGATTGGTCAGCGGGACTCAAAACCCTGGATCCGCTCGCAAGACCTGATGAATTTGAGCTGACAGTGCCCAAATTTGTCAAATGACAATCGGGAGCCCATAAACCATCAGCTGGAAACGGTGTCTCATACCTAGCGAGTAGTGACATTAAGGCCTAAAGTTTTTTTTTTTACGCTTTGGTGACGATCTGTAAAAAAAACTAAAAACAAGTTGTATAATATACACCCACCTGAAGAGAAAAGGGGTGACACAAAAGTTTCATTGGTTTTGAGACGATCAAAAAGTCACTTTGCTGTAAACATACAATATAATATGTTAATCCATCCCGTCAGTACAGTAGGTATTCAGACTGAAAAGCTGTTCATTTATTTTTATATCTTGAGAAATTACATCTGTTTGCCAGCGACCATCCACACAAATCCCAGAGTACATTCCTCTTAAATGCCAAGAAAGAGCACCTGGTAGATCATGTTATTGCTCAAGAAACGATCTTGATCATGTAACAATCTGTTATTGATGTGGATAAAAGTCTGATTTATTGATACAGTAATACATTAATTAGCTAAGAAAGCTATTTCGGAGAGGAAGTAACGTGTAGATGCCAAGAGAACAAGAGTGCAGGCTCAGGTCTGAAGCTCCATTATGACAAGCCTGATCTTTGGTAGAGAGGAAGAGCACATGAAGTAGTTGGGTCAGTGGACCAGGTAATTATGTAAAGCCTCCTCTGACGATTTCCCATGGAACGGCCACCTTTGTCACGATAGCATCTGTTGTACCCATAGCCCTGACCGGACGCTGGACAAAGCAGCTCACGCAGAGTGCTAATACCCTGAACCCATCCTCTTCTTGCTCTTCCTCTTCTTCTATGACCTTTCATGACCGGGAAAACCCTTAAAACTGGTATATAATAACTGCCGACACAAAGAGTCGCTGGCACAAACACGTCAGTCGGCTCAAACCGGCTTCAACTGCCCCCTCTCCAAAATGTGCAGATCCTTGTTTAACAGGAAGAAAAAAAAAACCTCGATGTGTGAAGTGGATTTTTTTTCTTTGGCTGGTAATCTCGAGAGGCTGGGATCTGTAAGCAGGGGAAGGGGGAGGTACCTTTGATGGAGCTGGTGGCAATAATGCCCTCGGCCGTGCCTCCATAGCCCCCGGAAACTATGCTGGTCTCATTCAGGTTGGGACCGGACACCATCACCTGCTGGAGGTCCTGTGGCGAGCCGATCACATGACCGCACACAAGGGTGGAGAGAGAGAGAGAGAGAGAGAGAGAGAGAGAGAGGGAGAGAGAGCAGGGACTAATTCAGTCTCGCCCCGAGGGTGCTCCAAACTCCACACAGTAAAACCCCATGTTAATTAGTCCAACGCTAAATGCAGTGACTATATTTGAATGGGTTTGTTCCTTTGTTTCGATAATTAGAGATTCAAGTGTCCAATTTGCGTCATTCCCTGGAAAGAGAGAGAGAGGAGGAAAAAGAACACATTCCGGGCCTTCATTTGGCCATTTCACTTCAAATGATGTTTTCGAAGACATTAACAGCCTGATTTGCATCCAAATGCTTACGCCTTAAGAAAGCACTGCATGGGATTTTGAGTAGTGACAGGTGTCCCGCAGCGAGTGACAGAAACAGAATAAAGAGCTGACTTTCATTTGAACTTCTATTCAAGACACTTAAACGCACTCAATGTAAAAAAAGTTTTTTTTTTCCATTTAATGAATCAAACGCGAGTGAGAACAGCGAAGGAAAAAATAAGAGACTACAAAATCTAGCGCTGAGCTATTGATCTATTGAGTCTATTTATCACTGAACAGAAAAAAAAAAAATCATATAACAGGACTCTGGCAAAGGGATAAAAGAGTGTGTATAGTATGATCAAAGAATGATAATTTATGCAAATGCTTCCAAACAGTTTAAAAAGATAATATGGATACAGTGTATCTGACGAAAGAAAAGAAAGCAGGAAAAGTGGGTGTATTTTCCCATAAAGTTTACAGCCCATATTTTTTAAGAGACTTGCAGCTATTTTAAAGGCCAGCCTACAAAAAAGTAATCTACCGTGCTGAAACACAGTTTTGATAAACTCAGGCTGTGTAATAAGTTTAAAAACAACACTGAGAGATGCAAATATTTGTGTTGGGCTGTGGGCACACTGTCATTTCCTCCCTGGTGTGCATTTCCATTATGTTGTGTTTTCAGATACCAATCTATGCTCACAGTGATGTAAAACATACCAACACTAATAATGCTGCAGTCATTTCATCTTTTATAACGAAAAAGACAACTACACATGTGAGGAATGTTAAAACCACAAGGTGTGGCACCATAGTGTATATGGTAGTTTATGTGTATGTCTGTATACAACAAACGTGTATCTAGCAAAGGCACAGATGAGTGTTTACAGCCTGAACGGTCACACAATCACAAGCACACGTCTGCTTCACACAAGATTAAAAAAAAAAACATTTTTTTTTGTAGTAGGAACAACAGAGGTTTTTGTGAGTGTATAGCAAACGGTTAAAAGATACTAGTTTAATTAGGCTCTTTTGTCAGGATGCTTTTCAAATACTCTTATTTGGCATTTTCTGCCGGTCAGTGTAAACACTAAAACACTATACGCATTACAAATGTAGCGCTTTGGCAGAGCTTGCTAAACAGATCATAACAGTTTATTCAAGATGTTCTGCAGAATAAACTGTTAATATATACTGAAGCCAGGTCTCAGCTAAGAACTGGAGAATGTCAACTTAAAAATAGGGAGGGGGGGGGGGATTTGAAAGTCATCCTGAATCTGGAAAGGCGTTAGTGACAGGCCCATGCATGTCAGTGAGAGTCGGTGTGGGGACACACGCACGGTGTGCGCCCCGATTTCAGGCGATTCCCCAAACCCCAATCTCACCCTGGTCAACCTGGGCTGCCCTACCTTCTCATCTAAGCTCCATTTTATCTGTGCAGCCTGCGTAGGAAATGAGGAAACAGAAACAGAAAAAAAGGACAAACATAAATCTAAAAGAAAACAAATGAAATACTCAATTACAATGGATGGAAAAACAGGCTAATGGCAAAAAACAACTGGCAGATTACGGTACAGCGCTAACCTCACACAGCTACTCACGTAGCATAACGATATCCATCTACTCCTGATGGCACTGTTTAATTCACCATGACCGATACTTCATTCCTCACAACCCACAAACCACACATTTGATCTCCATGAAAATGAAATGGTTGAGTGACTGATACTCCGGAACGCTTGCGCACCGTTTTACTGCACCAGATCGTCTCCGGCAGGGAAGATGACATAATGCACATGTGTATTAAGCTCTCGTTACGGTTTTTACGCAGCATTGAAATTAAACAGCGTGTAAATCACTTTGTGTACACAAGGGATTAATGGCGGCAGCATCATTGTGCAACACTGAGTCCACAGTTTTGACTACCAGACAGCAGTTCTCCCATCAGCCACTGCTCAAACTGTGTTTCCCTGGTTATACCTGTCCACTACTTAGCGGTTTAGTTGGCCCCCTCACCTATATCAGCTTACACTCATAAAACACCATAGAAACACCGAAGTGATTTGGCAGCCTGTAGCGTAGTGGTTCAGGTAAATGACTGGGACCTGCAAGGTCGGTGGTTCGATCCCCCGTGTGTAGCCACAATAAGATCCGCACGGCCATTGGGCCCTTGAGCAAAAGGCCCTTAACCCTGCATTGCTCCAGGGGAGGATTGTCTCCTGTTTAAGTCTCATCAACTGTAAGTTGCTCTGGATAAGAGCGTCTGCCAAAAGCCATTAATGTAATGTAGTGTAATGTAATGTAATGTAATTCAGGTTCAGGACCTTACTCAGGGGTAATACAACGTCATCTCAAATAGATTTGAACTTTGAACTTTGACACTCAGGTCACAGTCAGGTCCATACAGCCTCCAGTATGCACCATATTTAAAGATGCCATACTCTCTATGGTCCCCTGCAGCAAGGCAAGTTCCTGCAGGCAGAGTCCACCATTAGCAGAGGGAACTAGAACATATTCATAAATGCCTTTGCTTGACGACCAATTGCACATGATGTTACAGAATTAAGGCCACAGTTTCAATTCCAATTCAGATTTGTTTAAATTTGGCAGTGAGTTTGATAGCCACTCAGGCTCAGTTGCTGAGCACTTATCTGCACCCGCAGATCAGCTCTGCGTTGCTAAAGGCGATGCAGGAACGGTCCCCCATGACGGTTTTAATTAAACTGGTTGCCAAACCGACGCGATGCAAAAAAAGCCCACCACCATCGCCCCTGAGCACACTTACAGGGAAAATAAAATGCTGTTTTACTTGAAAATATTTCTTTCGAGATCCACAGCACTAACAGCTTTTAGCACTGCCTCTAGGCCTCTTGGCTGGAACCACTGTTTCTTCTTTGGTTAAGTATTCATTTTGGTTTTCGAGGAAAGAGACACACACAAAAAAAAACAAGCAAACAAAAACAAAACTAAATGCACACGATGACGATGTGAAAAAACATAGACAATCCAATGGAGAAGGCTGGCAAGTGTTTAACAATAACCACAGGAAGCTACCCCTCCAAAATGCGATCATGAATGCAAACTGTTTGTAGATCTCCTCTATATTAAGTGGCAATTAATATTTGAAACAATATGTGCAATACACCAAAATAAATTAACATCTATGCCGTCTATCCCATCTGGACTGCAAAAATCTGTTGTCCCCACCCCTTCTTGTCAAAACTTCCTGGTGACGGACTGCCCTGCTGCTCAAATCAAAGAAACAAAGTAAACAAAACGTGTAGGCCTATGCTTGCAGTGAGCCCATTTGTCTTTTCAATGGTGCATCGCTTGTAATACTGTGAGGGTTCATTCCAATTTTACGCTCAATGAAAATACAACAATTCAAAACATAAAATAAAACAGCAACGTAAACAAGAGTAAAGAGCAGAGGCCAGATACAACATATTAAATCACAAAACTTTTTCAGAAACCTCTTGAGTATACCATCCTAGCATTCCACATTCAAATCAAGCAACATCTTTGCACTCAATAGTCTGAAGTTAGACCTTACTTTACCTTCACAATCCAACCACAATCCCAAATTTGAACAGTCCCTTTTTATTCTCCAAGGTGACCCTTTGGCCAAAGTCAACACATAATTCTTACCCACCTACCACTACAGCTCGAAGGCTGCAGGAAATGGCAGAAAGTAATTTCATGTCCAGTGTTCTTACTCACTCAAAGTAAGCATACATTCCCTCAGACAAAATGCTCCCATGGGCATCTTGCGGAGTCAAATCTACAGCATCAATTAACAGAACCAAAGAACACTTAAAGTGGTTTTATTATTGTAGTACTAAACCCTGCTGAAATATGGCTATGCATGCAATGACACATTGAACAGACCCCCCCCCCCCACACCCCCACCCCCCACCATGAAAAACAAGATAATCAATAAGAAATATGGCCTCTGCAAAGCAATATCTGACTTTCGTTCCGATCGGATATGGAGATACAAATGAAGTTCGTAAAGGAGGCTTCATGAAGGAAATTGCCTCTCAGGGATTAAGCCCATGAGCTGTCTATTAAGACACTAACAATCTCTAGACTAACCGAAAATGCAAGCGGCGAAGCTTCAGGCGGCAGCTAAAAAAAGAAAAAGCGAGAGAACCTGTTCCAGGCCGTCGTCCTCAGGCAGGGTCCCCGTGTCCCCGTTGCTGTTGATGGGGATCTCCATGGTGGCCGCTTTGCTCATGATGCTGTCCGTCATTCCGAGCGTCTGCGGAGGAGAGGGGGAGGGACACGGGGGTGGTGAACGGGACCTCAGCGCCGCGTGGGCAAGCGCGGGCACGCCGGCACCACACACACACACACACACACACACGTGACGATCGTCATCGAGGCGGGGAGAGTGCGCCCGTCAGCGTTCGGCCCATTTCGACGGGGGAAGCGGCTGACATCACACCGGCTTCAAGAGTAAAGCTGGCCAATCCAGATTTGGACGAAAGCAATGAAAAATGAAGGATGAAAATAGATTTCACAAAACAGCAAAGTAAGCCGCAATTGCGCTGGGCGTGCCAGCTTGAGCTTTCTGTGAAACGTCAGCAAACAGACGCTGAGTGCACCTGGCAGTGCCACAATCCTTATCACTAGAAATAGAACATACCTGCACACACTTTGCATCATGCCGGTTTTAATAAATTAAGCCATTTATTTAAGATAAGCAAGATTCACAGTGTGCAAATGCCTTTTCTATTTCTACCGAATTATTATTTTACCCCCAGCCCTAACCCAATCCATGACCTTTTACACTCTCACCCTCATAATCAACCTGCCTTGTATATAATAAAGGTTAAAAAAAATGTTTATTGAAATATCTATGCCATGAATCTTTGTCCAATGTATTCTTTAACTCCTACGAGGGACAGTGAGAGAACATATTTTTAAAAGATCACTTGCAACAGTTTGAGTCCAGAATGACTTGAATTAGCCTCACACTACACTAATGAAAAAGAAAATGCAAAGTTATTGGAGCAAACATACTGGCTACTTTTTCTAGTGAACAGAGTTACCGAGTTGTGGTGGAATGGATTGCTGCATGTAATTCATCTGCTAACAAGGGATCCCTCCTAAACGTACACTGGGATATAATTGCACATTTAACTATGTGCTTTGTCAATACTGCTTAGACTATGCAGACCCACTGACAATGGCAGTTACCTGTCATTGCACTGTAGTCTGGCTGCTATATAAATTCAACTTCTCATTTCTTACCCTTTTTACTTCCCAAAAAAACCCCATGAAACTTGCCATATGGAAACTGGGGCTTGGGAATACACTCTATATACTACCCTAAAAAGTGCCAAGCTCACAATGTTGGCAACCCATAAGACGCACGCATCTTATGCTACATCCAACATGCTCAAGGGAGGATTTCCCTCTATCCCATGTTTTGGCCAGCTCTGAAAGTTATTAAATATGTAATGATTACTACAATTTCATCCATTGGACGCTCACAAACTTATGTTTCTTGAAATAGAGTTTAGTCCTCCATTCACTTGTTAATGATGTGGACAGCGGACATGTGACCAGTTGATTATCTTCAGCTGTGAGTACTAATTCAGGGTGGTAGTAGGGATGCAGTTGTCGGGTGTATATGCAGGACTACATATTCTGAACATGAGAGAATATTAATTCGCAACATGTAAGGTCAGACAACCAAAAAGAGCAACAACAAAAAAAAGGTGGTCGATTAACTGCTGAACTTGGATAAAGAAGGTGGCTTGCACAAATCTACTTCAACGGGGGACTATTTGTCGCGCACCTTTCCATTCGTCTCAACTGCGAGCACGCGTACGGTCGGTTGCAGTGTCATCACACAGCCGTTTCCGTTTAAAACGGTGAGTACGCAGAACAGTGATGAAAACGAGATAATGCAGCAGTGGAAAGGCATGGAGTTACTGGTGACATTCCAACCACACTTGCTGGCGAATGCGATTGTAACAACTGCGTGTAGCCTACCACGAGCTACTGGGAACAACGTCTCCAGAACAGCATTGTTCGAGAATCTTTTCTCTAAAACAACAGCTGCAATTTATTGCACAGGTCCTATGTTTGGCAGCGCCAATTATAATCTAGCAGTGGTTGCTTTTGTGCCATCACCTGGGCAGCGGTAGGGCAGGTTAGTTAGACAGCGATATACCGATAGCATAGGATATTGTGGTAATTTGAACAATCGAAGGATGCATTGAATGGCATTCGAGTCAGCTAGTTTCATAAACGCTTATTTTTATTAGGCTCTTCTTGGTGACTGCGTGACACGTTTGCTAGACAATCTAGACAAGGTGGATTTCCGCCTACCGGGCGAGTTATACATTTATGCAGCATTATCTGTTTAGCAAGTGTATGCGACGCCGTTATCTCTCTCCGTTAACTGAGGATGGGGTGCATTGCCCACATAGGGTCAGCTTGCAAGTGCCATCACGGTGTCAACTGTCGTACTGAACCAAAAGGCCCACACGTCATTATCCCGTTGTGCAGAACTCGCAGCCAGCACTGCTGCGCTTAAAATCACTTGGGAATGTGGGCAATGGATCAAATTATGTAGCTGCAAGCTACCGACAAACGAAAATATTTTTGGTCCACCGTGGCACGTACGGAACGCATAGATGATCGGCTAGATGTATTTGCTAAAACAGCTAAGGTTAGTTGACAACTGACAGCTATTGTATTGCAGCTAGCAAGACCGCTAGCTGACTGTATTACCTAGAAAGATGACAGTCTTACCTGTGAGAGCGTCCAGTATTCATGCACTGTAGCTAGTTTACTAAATAGTCTGTCAGTGCAATTTTTTTTAAACAAAATGCCAGCGCAGTGTGATGCTGTAATATTTATTGCATGGCTAGCCAACCGTCCTCAGTTCCCAGCTCCCGTTAGCTGCTGCTAGCCACCAATTGGTGTCTCCTCCCCCTTTCAGATGGAAATGTCGAGCGGATCTGACGACATACCGACCTCAAGAGCAAAGAACCGCACAGCCTAGTTATTGTTTGTTGGATCGCGCAAGAATGCAACGGAATTCAATGACTCAAAAGGCTCATTCATATTTATCAGATTTTCAAACTGAATAACTTGCAACCTTTGCAACGTGTATGGTTTATCTTCCTGAAATTCCTGTATTATTCCTGTATTTAAGATGACTTAATGAAGCGGTCATCACTTAGCAAGACTATGGTTATTGATTATCACTATCGGAAAAAAAACAGTTGTTGATTAAATGGCTTTGGTGGCAATCTGGTTAAGTGGTCATTTGTGGCTGCCCTACTTCCTGGTTGGTGATGCTGTTTTTGTGCCTGATTGATTATATTTTGGTGATGTGATTGGCTACTGTCCTGCACTGTGCATCTCAAGCCTGGTGAAAAAAAAAATGTAAAAAAAATAAACCGTCTGTCGAGTGGTCGCAAATTGATCAGTTACAGTGAGTGATGTTTTCTTTGAAGCTCATACTATGAGCGAACATTAAAGCAGCGTGAAGTAAAACAATTGAAACCATCAATACAAATGTCCAGTCCCAAGATTATTCGTATAGCCAGTAATGTAATCAGCGGTCCCACGATACGCAATATTGTTGCCCCGTGGTAACTGCGCTGTTCTCTTGCAGGCATTGGGGTGTTGAGTCCTCTTGTGGTCAGACGGTGTCAGTATAATTCAAGGGAAAATGGGGGTCAGTCATACAATTCATGTGGAAGACTGTAAGCCTACTGAATTCAGTCCCACTGTATCCTCCTGAGACCGGGCAGAAAATGCAATTTTGGTTTTAGAATAAAAAATAAAATGTGTTGCATGATTTAAGTGTCTTGGATGGCACAAATTAGTTGAAGTGAAAATACGTTCTAAAATGTTATTTTCTTTTCTTTTTATCGAATGGCCATTGTACTCTAGGTTTCAGCAGAGTAGAATAATATTTGCATATGGTTCTTCAGATTAAGACCAGAGATCTATACCCCATACCGGAGAAGTGCCGGGTCTTAGGCGGATATACCATTCTTTTCAGCTCCTTTCACGTTTTATTTTGTCTGTCGTGTTGCAATATATCTAGACAGCATGGACCAATGGAGCACGTCTTGTAATCCACCACGCTTATTAATAATTGTTTGGGAATGCAGATAAAATATTTGATTTATGTCATACATTACACAATGCAGCCACCAAAACCTAAAACGTCAAAATAAAGGAAGATCATCATACAACGGATACTGCTTCCAGAGTCAATTAAGCAATTAGCATCCTAGCTCCGGTTTATGCATACAAATTTTGGGCAGGCTGAATTGCACATTATTCTGGCTAACTCGGTTAAGGCTCGGACCGTGCCAGTGCCGACTGTGGCTGGTAGCCCCGTCGGACGACGCGCAATTGCGATTGCGCCCAGGGTGTGGGAGTCTTCAGTTGGATACGGGTCAGCATTTTTATTGCTCTCTAGCGACCCCCGCTGGTCAACCGGGCGCCTGTCGACTACTAGTCAAATGCCGCACATGAAATGCCTTCCTCCATCTCCACTCGAAGCAAGCTTGACTGTGGTCTTCAATCTGAAAAGAAGCGGCTGAGTGGCTCCACGGTTCGGATGAGAACTGGAGATGTCTACACTCCTCCTAATCGGCGGTGGGGTTTGAATAGGACTGTGCAGATGCAGAAAATTGGACGTTCCAAATTAGGAAGGGAATTGGAGAGGTTCAGCCTGTGTTAGGTGCCAAAAAAAAAGAAAAAGAAAAAAATAGTGGTTATTGGGGTACATGTGCCAGAAGCTTCTCTGACTAAGACTGCTAAATTTGCTGATGTTCCATGAGTAACGATGGCCATTGAAGTTTCTGGGAAAGACATTAACTATGGGCAACTGTAGCCAAAAGTGCATACTCCTCAACTCCGATGTGCATGTATTGGTTCAAGATCTGGGGAAAAACAGATGAGCAACTATGAATCAGTTGACAGCAAATATCAATCTAGAGTGTGAGTGGGCAGTTTCATCGTGAATATGTCCACCAAGAATATTAGAGAAAGCTGGTGTTTTTTTGGGTTTTTTTTTTTTTTGGCAGTTTCCTGTATCATCCTTTTCTCATTATGGCCATACTTTTGACAACATTCACTTGTCCACTTCAGATTATGGGTATTGTTGCAAACAACTGGTCACTGCCTTATGTCATTGTTGCCAGCGTTACCAACCAGGGACTGATCCAGCATAATAAACTGCCATTGTCCCCAGATTTGTGTAATTTGATTATCAAATCAAGATTTTGTAGAAGTAAGGATAAGGATTCAGTCATACGGCCAATACTTGGCAGATTTCTCAAGCATTGTCTTTCGATGTACTTTTCACCATAGCAAAAAAAAAAAATCACCAGCCATTCAGCTTAAGAGCTTTATTATTGTCTGCAACCTCTAAGTGTCTGTTGTGTTCTTCCATGTGACCTTTTGGCCTCTGGTACTTTTGTTTTCCTACAGGCTCTCTAAGCCCCATTTTTCATGTTTGTGCGTTCTCAGGGGGTCGTGATTGTTTAATCTTTTCCTCCTCTTTATAGGTACAGCATGCAGCTGAACTGCAGTCACCCCTGGGCTATGGAGTGAGACTGGAACTGTAAGTGAACACTCCTTTTGGGAATACATTTAAGCGGGGCCTGTGTGGTACTTACTTTTAAGCTTTAAAGTCTGAAAGATTTAAGAATTTACAGTGAATTACAGTTCATAAGTCCTGTAGCAAAGTCTACATACATTCTGTCTCATATTTACTCTACACTTTACATGCCTCTCTCTCTCTCTCTACCTCTCTCTCTCTCTACCTCTCTTTCTCTCTCTCTCTCTACCTCTCTCTCTACCTCTCTCTCTTTCTCTCTCTACCCCTCTCTACCTCTCTCTCTCTCTATCTCTCTCTCTACCTCTCAGCACATGCCTAGACACAGGCACACATACATTCACATGTATTTCACCTCTCTGAGTAGGTCGGATACGTCGTAATGCACCTCTGCTGGGTCTGGGTGATTTTAAAATATAGAAATGGGAGGATAGTATAAAGTGTAGCCCTCTACCCAAAGTAGAGCTAACTGGGTATAGCTTGATTATGCCTTTTAAGCCTATTATGAAAACAAAGCCCAAGGCTAATACTTTCTATTACTCATGTGGTGTTCGGTGGGTCATATTGGGCTTTGGAGGTGATTCAGTGTGTTATGTAATTTGACCTGATAACTTTCATACCAACTGTCCTGCTGGCACTCCATTGCACATCACAGGCAATCATTTTGGATCCTTCAAATGCAAACCATTTTGTCTCCGCTTACATGGAAAAGGAGGCTGTGTTTTTTTTCCCAAAAGTGCCTAAACCATGGTGATGAAAGGCACAGTTCTGACCCCCCACCCCCCACCCTCAGGCAATGATTGTGGCATTCCAAGGGTTTTATATGGGAACAGCGCATATGCGACCATCTTGTAAGGCCTACGGTCAGGTGTACAGATGTGTTTATAGCAGGGCACGTTGACACTGGTAGAGGAAAAAAAAACTAAAATGTTTATATCAGGCTACACAAAATGTGAAACAAAATCTGTGTGTACTATAAATTGAAAACTACCAAGTGAGTAGATTGCCATTCAACAAGTATATTGTGTTACAGTTTTGGCAGTGATACTTGTGGATCATGCCGTTGTACTGCTTTGGGCTGGATTAAGGACATTTACTCAGCTCATGTGAGTCAGACTCGCTGAGTGAAAAACAACAGCTTAACGTGAGTCAGGCAGTGCCCCATGCGTTTCTGGTCTGCGAGGTCAAACAACGATCCCAAGTCATGTCTGGTGGTTCTCCTTGTTTTGGGTTTGTGGCGATTTTGCCAGTCTTTGAAGATGGTTGGGAGGTGGGGGTGTGGGGGGGGGTGTGTGGGAGGGGGGCAGGATGTATTTGGTATAGGCATCCCCCACTATGTCATGCCCATTTGCCCAAGCTTAAAATATCAGCTCAAACAACAGGCCCGAGCCGAAAGGAAGCAAGCCATCCCCGAAGATGAAATGCGCCACCAGAAGATTGAGAAATACAAATAACAGGTGCTCCTGGAGTGGCCATTCCAAGCTTCGCACTACTCGAGCCAATTCACAGGACAGGCGTACAGTTTCACCAGGGTGGTCTGCTCTTCAACTTGTCTTTTAGAATGGGGCGGGAGAATGCCTCATAGTAATCCACTGCCCTGGCCAGTTAGTATCAGGAAAGGAAATGAGATATACCAACTCAGCTGGGAGCAGCCGGGTTAAATAACCTCTGAAATAATATTTTCAGAAAGGGGTTTTCAGGTGATTTATCAGGGAGTTTATTTTCCTGACCTCAGTTTTACAACCGTGGCCGTGAGTAGCTCCCAGAACCGTGGTTCCCTCTGTTACGGTAAAAGTGATTCTGCTTTTAAACAAAAACAGATCCCCCCCCCAAACCTAAACCTTTCACGCCAGGAGAGGAACTTTCCAAAACAGGAAGAGCGGCACAGGCCTTGTCCGTCCGTGGGCCGCATGTTGCGTGTGTGTGTGTATGTGTGTGTGTGTGTGTGTGTGTGTGTGTGAGAGTGAGAGTGAGAGTGTGAGAGTGTGAGAGTGTGAGAGTGTGAGAGTGTGAGAGTGTGAGTGTGAGTGTGAGTGTGAGTGTGAGTGTGAGTGTGAGAGTGTGAGAGTGTGAGAGTGTGAGTGTGAGAGTGTGAGAGTGTGAGAGTGTGAGAGTGTGAGAGTGTGAGAGTGTGAGAGTGTGAGAGTGTGAGAGTGTGAGAGTGTGAGAGTGTGAGAGTGTGAGAGTGTGAGAGTGAGTGTGAGTGTGAGAGTGAGTGTGAGTGTGAGTGTGTGAGTGTGTGAGTGTGTGAGAGTGTGAGAGTGTGAGTGTGAGTGAGTGTGAGAGTGAGTGTGAGTGTGAGTGTGAGTGTGAGTGTGAGTGTGAGAGAGTGTGAGAGTGTGAGAGTGTGAGAGTGTGAGAGTGTGTGAGTGTGAGTGTGTGAGTGTGTGAGTGTGTGAGTGTGTGAGTGTGTGAGTGTGAGAGTGTGAGAGTGTGAGAGTGTGAGAGTGTGAGAGTGTGAGAGTGTGAGTGAGTGTACCTGCCGCTGACTCTGGGTCGTTGGACAGGGCCTCGGGAACCTCTGCCAAACCCTGGAGAGTCTGGATCACACGAGCGTGACTAGCGTCACCGACAAAGCCCCGAGCGAGGATTCATTAGCTTATCCGACCTCCTGAGAAAACAAAATGGCCTCAAAGAGATTCCTGTACAAATAGCTGGCTGTGTACCACATACTCTAAAAGCCTGTCCTTTTGTGTTTGTCGCTAAACGGTGCGATCGTCATAGGTCAACCCATAGATCTGATTGGAACTATCTGTGCGCCCACATTTGTTGCAGTACCGGGGATCAGCAGCTTGAGGCCCGAGTACTACTGGCTTCTCACCCTCCTTTTACCTGGGAGTCAGGTGTGGAGGCAGTCTGGGAGGAAAAATAAAATTAATTTATAGATTCAGTCTCATTATAAGAGTAAAACACTTAAGAGAGACTTCTCTCTATTGCACTGAATACCATTAACTTTAGCGTTCAAAAAAGACCAACCCACTTGATATTCTGAAGCATGCAACGTGGCTAGATGGTGGATACAAGGGGAGAAAAATGCGATCAATAGCATTTTATTTGCAGCCATCACTGCTTCTATGATATGTTTGCCTATAAATATTCCTGCAAGACTTCATTTTCTGTGTTATGGTTCTTTGCCCTTTTGAGAATACAGGATTGGTCAGAATATTTGTAGACAAAGATTATGGCTTTGCAAGATGTCATCTGGAAGGATTTTGTGTTGGGGACATGTATCAGTATGGAACCATTTCTTTTTTCTTTTAAACTTGTAACAAGTTGTGTGATCTAGTATGAAACCTATACTTCACTTCCAAAATGCTGTGCTTTCCGGTTTAAATGCATCGTTCTCTGAGAACGGAAGTACAGTACTTTACATGTGATGCTGTGGTATAAAATGCACGTGTAATACAAAGCACAGACAGAAAAATAAACATCCAAGTGCTAACCTAACCACGAGGAAAGCCGTTGCATTCAAGTGTAAATGAATATCCTCATCAATATTAATTTGTTAGAGTTGGCTGAGGCCTATACATAGTTCCGGAAGGTGACCTCCTGTGGTTAAAAAAAGGCATTGTATAACTGGCTGGGAGTCTGAGGGTAATGAATATTAATGCAGAAAGATAAGCATCCTATGTCGGACGCCTCCTGTATCACATGAGATTTGCTTTCTCTGCGGGTCATTTTTCAAAGCACACAATCTAAAATATAAACAGAGACCGTGGTTTGGCCGTTTCAAAAGTTCACATACTAAAATATTATGTAAAGTGATATTCTGAGGTTTGCCGATGACCTGGAGATACTGAAGAGAACAAAACCCGTGTCAGAACCCAAGAGAACAAATTCAGCTTCCTCGCCCACTGTAGGCAACTTATCTCATTATCTGGCTCACCGTGTTGTGGCATAACACTGAACACGTACAACTCTCTTTAACAGTAGCCACTGGCATCTTTCAGATCTCTCAAGATGCAGACAAATAAATGATGTAAAGACAGAACCTTGGAAGAGTGGCAGTCTGCGTGCTATTTGAGTTTTAAACTCTGTAAAGGCTACACCTTTATTGACCTATATTGTGTATTTAAAGCCGGGCAGCTACTATTGTAGCTGAGAAATCAAATGAGGAAGTCCGTAGACTCTGAGGCACTCTGCAGCATCAGCTGAAATGGCCACAGGGAAGTGAGCAATGAAACGAGCCTTCCAGTAAACATCTAGCTCTGTCTCCTGAGCACTTCATCAAAAGCTCCAGACAAAATTACAATCGTCAAGAAAATAGCTGAGGACGCAAAGTCTCGGATGTACCTGCCTGCCAAAAACCTGGTAGTGATTTAGCCCCGTTCTGTTCCCATACCCTCGACAAATTAATCAAGGGCTCACAATCAGGTGAAATCTCCGAAATCCCAGACAGATGTCACTTCTCAGTGAGCGGGAGGCTGCGACTGTCTGTTGTGTACATTGGCACACGCGGTGAATCGACTGATCTTTGGGTAGGTCGTCCGTTACAAATGGCTACCGCAGTCAGAATGTACATACTGTACAACATGAGAGCTCGAGCCTAGCGTACGAGGTTATAGGGTAACTGTGGTTATTTACTAAAACATCAACATTTCCCACATACATTTATCATTTGGCATGTTTGTCTTCGTGGGGTTTTTAATATCCTCTGTCCCCGCTAAAAGGGTTTGGAAACAAACTCCAGAGTAAGTGTAGAGGAAGTCAAGAGGGTCAGAGCTCATGCCTTTGATGTTTGGCATGTCTGTTGAAACACCGTTGCTGGATAGTACTTTTTCTTACTTCCTGCCTGGGTCATTTTTAAGCCCCAAGTCAGACCGTGACACAGGGGGAAAAAAAAAAGCCACACGCAGGTGAAAAGTCTTGCATGTAAATTTACAAGCGACCCTAAATTGTGTGTGTGAGGCCCCATAAAATGTATTGGCTCCATGTTTGGAACCCTCAGAAGGGTGTGTGTCACAGGGTGGTTAGTCGTCTGGGAGGAAAGTGCGAGACCTCTTCAGAACCCCCCCCCCCCCCCCCTTCCACCACCACCACCATTTAATAAATGTTTAGGCCCAAGTTTTAATGGTCATTAAGCGTGCTTCCAGATGTTGGCAGCCATTGCTCCTTCACACGGCTCTCTGTGTGTTCAAAGGAAACCGGCACTCCAGTGAAAGGAGGACGAGGACCCTCCAAATAGAGGAAAAAACAGAGAAAATGCACCACGCTTCAGACTTCTTTACTGCCATGTCATTATTCCCCCAGAAAACAATTACGAATGCTGCTCTCTTTTTATAGCACGGGGCATATGGGCCTGATCCTTTATGCATTTTAGTTTTTGTACTGTGCCCTTTTCAAACAAGCCATCAAATGTTTTTTTCTTTTCTTTTTTTTTTCTGTCATCTTCTGCTGTCAGTGGTGTAATTAGCATCCTATCCCGGTGCCTGCTATCCGCTGTCCTTATGGGTCCCTGTTATGCATGACTTCAAATATCACACTTGACAATCTCTCCGATTGAACGCAGGAAAAAAAAAAGAACTGCAAGGGAAAAAAAAATGCTTTATCAAAACCCAAATGTATAGCCCGTGTTTTTTTCTCATATACTCCGCATTTACATCCCATATTTATCAGTATCAGTTTACAAGTCTAGTTTTTGGCATTAAAACTGAAAATGTGTTTTTCCCTCAAAATATGACTCGAGAAAGGGATGCAATTCCCTGTGAAGGGGGGAAGGAGTTACAATTTTTTGCTTTTACCACAGCATGCGATTCCTGGTAGTTGCCGTGCAGTGGCTGATTAGCTTTATGACTAATGAGCTAGCAGTCAGCAAACAGCAGTCTGGAGTTAGCATGAGTCATTTTAAAAAGGAAAAGTGTTGGGCACGACTGGGATGGTGACTATTACAAGCTTGGCTGTGGCTGCAATATCTAGATTTCACTTCATTAGAATCAGAAACTCTAACTCCCCATTTCCCTTGCGTTGGTGGGATTGTCCAGATTCTATGATTAATAAACTTGGATCATAATTTGCAGTTTTGCTGTAGATGTGTTGGACCAACATCAGCTGAGCTAGCACTTCTGCCTGTCACGGGAGCCACCTGGAGCTCAACCTGAGAGAGTTACTCCGGAGTCCAGGTTATACTGCAAAGGGAACTCTTATGACTGTTTTCTCTGTGCCAAATCCTGCCCATTAGTAGAAGGTTAATTTGTTGCTTGCCTAACCTACTGCTGCCTCAGGCTCTGGCTATATACTACAGTGAATACTATGGACAGATGACCTCTTCTTTTCTCCCCTATGTGAGCAATACACAGTGCAGTCTGTACGTATATTGTATAGGTACATGACTGGGACCCGCAAGTTTGGTGGTTTGATCCTCGCTGTAGCCACAATAAGATCGGCACAGCCGTTGGGCCCTTGAGCAAGGCCCTTAACCCTACATTGCTCCAAGGGAGGACTGTCTCCTGCTTAGTCTAATCAACTGTACGTCGCTCTGTAATGTATATGGACAGTGACACAATTCATGTTGTTTTGCCTGATATCTCGTCGCCTAACTGAACGGCATGAAAGACTGTAAAACTCTAATTGTACTGCAGGCAACAGAAAGCTCTTAGCTTGATCTCCAGCACAAGTATGTAGCTCAGAGCCACTTGATGAAAGTGCATCTGTGGTCTCAGATTTGGGTACCTCCGCCTGAATGTTCTGCCAGTGAGGTGTGTAAGTGTGGAAGTGTGTTGCAGAAGCCCTTTATATATATATATATTTTTTGTATGTGGTTGGGGGGGCTTGTTCCTAGTCCTGTTCATTTTGGGTTAACACCTATATATAGTTTAATATACTTTAGCTCCTAGACTCCAACATGCTGCTCGTCCCATTGGGGGCACAAATGTTCTCATTTGACCCCTTTTTCGTCATCTGCGTTCGACTTAGCTGCTCAGATTTGTTGCTAGCACGCCAGAATACGCCGTCTCTTCCAGTACACAGAAGCCGTGAGAGGGGCTGCGTGCTCGCCCCGCGGCTCGCATTTGGAGCGTCGCCCTCCCGACGAGCGAAGGAGACATGCGCTGGTTGTGATTACGGCGCGAGAGCCCCGCCGTTCCCGCCTCCGAGCGCTCCGCGTCCTGCCCAGGCACGAGACGCGCGGCTCGCGGGCTCGCCGCGGACACATCGCGTGTCCCGCCGTATCACGCAGCCCCGCGTTTGAGCGGCCGGTCCGTGGGGCGCGGGGGTCAGCTGCGGAGAAGATGTGGGCGTCGCGGCGCGGCGGTAACAGAAACCAGAGCGCGCCCTAATCACTCCCACATTCCGCGTAGCCTTCAGCCAAGGCACCGGCGCAGGAAGCCGGAGGACGCCGCCGCTTACATTTCGCAGAGACGCGTCTGTTCTCACACAGTCTGGAGTTGCTCCTTCCGAGCTGATCGGCTCCGCGCTGCGCTGTCCAAATGGCCGGCTAAACCACGTCAGTCCTGGGGGACAGCGGGCCCCCTCATTAACAGCTAAAGATGTATTGATTCGTTATTGATGCAGCAACTAGGGCGAAGCACAGGGTGCACCAAGCAGGAGCCCCATCCATATGGTCAATGGCAGGCCTGGTGCCATTTTCTCACTTGAGTGCTTTTCGATTATTTGTCACAACCAATGAGGGATCCACTGAATCCTACCAGACATAAATAATTATATCAGGCAATCAATGCAAGAAGAAAATGTTCAGAATTTTTAATGTGATTAGCATAACACAACTCTTTTGGATATTCAGTTTTCTTGTATGGTTGAACCCCTTTGCACACAAAGAATGGCGTGACAAAACTCACTGCTCCAAATTCCCTTTGACAAAGCACACAAGTGTGCAACATGGCTTTTGACCTCTGGTCAAGAGCTATGCACAAGGGACCTGACCGTTGACTCTCTTTGATTATTTTAGCCATGTTTTTTAATTAATGTAGAGTACACACGTTGTACACATATAATATTTTTAGAGGATGTCCGTAATATCTTTATGCATTTTGTGTTTTAGCTTTTCGAGTTTAAATCGTTTTTTTTTTTTTTGCCAGTGCAGGGGGGAGGGTGTCTGTTTACACAATCTTTTTCCGTCCTGCCCTCCCCCTCTGATCTCCAGAGCCTCTTTGCATGTGGAGTTTAGACCCAGAACTACTGGGTGGAAATGGGATTTGCTCTTTTATTACAAATCTCAGATAAGTGAGAGCGGAGCAAGGATCGGGACCGGGACTGGGCAAGAGTTGAAACAAAAATCGGTAATCAAGGTGAAATCTTAAAATCTCTCAAAATATAAGTATTCCACAAAAACACGCTCCAGCTGTGATACTTTCTTTACCCCCGCACACAATCCCGCCTGCCCCTTTCAAGACCGGGAGTGGGTTTACCGTTTAGATACGTACGAAACGTTAGAAGCGTGCACAATTAGACCGGTGGCTTTTGCTGCGCGGATATCCAAAGCTGGCCGCGGCTTTTCACGCGGCTCCCGTTAACATGTGATGGTGATTTTGTAGCTGCCGTGAGAGGCGGGTGATCCTTGCAATTCCGTGAGAGCAGCAATGACCGTAAACCAAATCCAGAGGAAAAGAACAGCAACTTTGATATTTACAATTAAACTCACCTGCGGAATCAAAGGATCGGCCACGCAAGCTCTCAAACAAACACAGAGGAACCCATCGTAAACCCAACGAGGCTGTTGGCATTGGCAATGAAGTGTTTAATCATTTAGTAATTTTTGTTTTCGTGAGTGCTACCTGCGAGCGAGGCTGCAGACACGACTTGCGTGCTCAGCGGAAGTTTTTTTAAGGGGGGGGTTTATGTGTTCGATTTAGCTGCCATTTCTTCAATTGCTCTCTCTTGATATTTTTAATTTACAACACTTGGAAGTCACGGAAGCAAAAGCTAAAAACCACATCTGCAGCTCGCACGTAGATCTGCGGCACAAATAAACCACGTGTGCATTACACTCACGCGCTCGCGTATTTCCCTGCTGAAATGAGAACGCTAGAGTCCTTGAAGGCAAGAATGTAGTCATCCATATCAAAGGAAACCAATAACCTGCCGAAGTGTACCCCAAAACAGTATTGTGCGTGTGTGTGTGTGCGCGAGCTTGTGTGTGTGTGTGTGTGTGTGTGTGTGTGTGTGTTGATGGCCTATGATCAAAGAGGGCTGTTTGAAATTAGCAATAAAAGTAAGTGCACCATAGTGTATACTCAAAAACTAGAGAAATTAATCCTAATGCTAATATTGTAATATCTCAGATATAAGGTTTTTATCTTTCCGAAGTGCTCTCTAAAAACACTGTATGCCATTGTCATTTGCACCCTTGCTCTTACATGCTTTTAATACCCTCCCTTTGCAAGAATACCGCCATTTAGTAATCTTCTATTGTGTTTTACCAGGCCTAGCATCATTTGGGCTGTTTGGTCCATGCCTGTGGACTGTCTACTTCAATCCACACCACAAGATTTCAGCCTGTTTCAGGTTTTGAGACCGAGATGACTGTTGCAAAACTATAATTCTGTGGTCAGGTAGCCATTTATTGGTTGATTTTGAGCTAAGCCTAGGGTCATTGTCTTGCTGAAAGATTCATTTGAGGCCAAGTTTGAGCTTCCTGCCAGGCAGACATGCACACATGCTCACACGCACACACACACACACACACACACACACACAGACCCCATCACATAGAAGGCTGCAATTGAAGGGTTGGGTTACATTTGGCCTGGGGCAGCATTAAAAAAGTGCAGCTTCTCCAAATTGTACTTTTCCAAATACCACAAACCCAAAGGCCTGGCATTTCACCATGTAGAAATAATACCACTTTGTCACTAAATTTAGCTCCATTCACAACTCATTCACTGCCGCGCGTGTCTTCTTGAAAGAGCAATACTCGATGCTGTCAAAACATACTTCCGTTGAGCCGACCAAAATGGCAATTTTCAAAGCTCTAAACCAGTTGCTGTGCACATTGTTATCCCACAGTAGCTACTGAATTTTTTTTTTCCACAAGTAAAATAAAAATATAGGCTATATGAGAAGTAAAAACAGAGGTAAAACGGGCAAGACTCAATTTTGTGTGTTGCTGGACAGATGCAGAAAAATATTCTGCCTGTAGGTTTGTATTCACACTGTTTACCTTTAAATGTTAATGGGACTTCAGATGAATTATAGGTGTGATTTGCATTTAACAATACTCTGTATAAATGATTTAATGTTCTCTTGGCCACACACACACACACACCCACAACCTGAGGAAACCATTAGACAACCAACCATTTGTGTGTTCTTTGTTCTCTCTTGTTTTATCTGTAGTTCTCTATCTTTTATTCAAAGGGTTGTTTTTTCTTTTTGGAATAAGCTGGATCTATGACAGACACCAAGTAAATTTTGTGAAAATATATGCTGCAGAACAAGGCCAGAATGTTTTTGAAGTATGAAAAAAAAACATCTCTTTACAACTTCCGAGTCATTTTGAATGGCAGCGGGAGGCATGGTATTGTTGTTACTATCCAGCAGAGATATTGTGTTGAAGCCTTATTTCACTTACTGAAACATTGTTTGATTCCAGGTAGCAAAGGGCTGAAATTTGGAACGTCTGTTGAAATAACCTGCCTATGTTGCCATTCTTAGCATTTCAAAAAATGTGTATTTTAAGAAATATTTCGCTCAATATTTCACTTTAATATACACCCTCACCACTTTATTAGGTTGACTTTTACACCAGCTTGTTAATGCAAATTTAATTTGATCAGCTAATCATGTGGCAGCAACTAAATGCATACGAGTATGTAGAGATGGTCAAGAAGTTCAGCTGTTTTTTAGACCAAATTTCAGAATGGGGAAGAAAAGTGACTTTGACTGTGGAATTATTGTTGGTGCCAGACAAGGTTGTTTGAGTAGCTCACAAATTGCTGATCTCCTGGGATTTTCACACACAGAAGTCTCTTCTTGCAGAGAATGGTGCGAAAACCAAAAAAATATCCAGGGAGCAGCAGTTTTGTGGGCAAAAATGAGAGAGAGGTCAGAGGAGAATGGCCAGACTGGTTGAAGCTGACAGGAAGGTGACAGTAATGCAAATAACTTCACATTACAACAGTGATATGCAGAAGAGCATCTCTGAACACACTATGCGTCAAACCTCTAATTGGATAGGCTACTGCAGCAGGAGACCAATTAGTCTAATAAATACCTAATAAAGTGCTCACTGAGGGTACAATTGATACAATTTAACATGATCAAATAATTATAATACAATAAAATTGCATGGCTTATTAAACTCAGTTGTGCCACTTGGTGGCGCTGTAACAGAGCATTCCGGTGAAGCTGTCCCAATTGGATTGGTAGGATTTCCTTGTATGAGCGGGGCTGGTAATCCTATCTCTTTTCTGAGACAGTATTAACAAAGAGTTCTGTGCATTGTGTATATACAGTATGGCTATACCGTAGTAATATTCCTTCTTCCAGGAGTGTTTTTGATTTAACTGGTTTCATTTTTCAGGTAGTTGGATCTGTGAATTCAAAATCAAAGTAAGCACAACTCAGCCGTTCTGGTAGTTCGAAATGGCATTGACGGTCAACGGACAATAAAACCCGTTGTCCTCTTGCCATCTCGTACACAAGAGGTGTACTGTATACGTGCAGTGAACCAAACTGGAAATGCCTGGATAAGTATAGAAAAACAGGGCTGTGTGTAAAAATGCTGGATAGACCTAGTTATTATGACTAGCATGGCTGCAAGAGGAGACCTCAGTCTTTTGGAAAAAATGGAGACTTCACAGGAACGTCACAGACTAAGATGGATCATCTTGCTGATGGTGTCGAAGGTGATGTCAGCACCTTTGAGTTGCTAATGATGCAAAGGCCAATGGCAGACAGAAGCTCATAAGTACAGGATCAGGATATCCACGCATTAATGAATAAAGTTCATAGCAACTGCTGATCATTTGATTTCAACCTGAGAGACAGCGCAGCTATTTTTACCCAGGCTGGGTGGTGGCCCAATGCCAATTAACTGACATTTTATTTGTTCTTTGGATTAGTCAAAATAAAATGAAATCCAGTAGCCCCAAGGAATTACATAGGATGTTGAATATAAAGATGTCTTCCTGTAGGTTGACTCAAAATGGAGGGTGTTTCATGCACGGGAGCGGAGCCAGGGCTGTGAGTGGTTATTATTACAAAAATGGAGAACATTTCCCCTAAAGGCATCATGGGTAAGAAGGGATAGCTCGATGGATTCACAAAGATGTGATCAAGCGATTGTGAGCATTATTATTTGATAAGGTAGCCACTTCTGGCCAGGATAATGGAGGTCTCTCGTTCCTTCACCTCCTTGTGACTCGGAAGGAGCTAACTGACTGCCATGACGGGGAACATTAAAAAAAAAAAAACCCCACCAGTGAATGGTACAAAAAACTTCTCCTTTGCAGAACTGATTTGGGTTATATGTGATTGCAAGTCCCACAATGCTTTGCGTCCAACATATGAAAGGTTGGCGATGTTAGTACATACGCAATAACTAAGGAGGGAGGGAATGACATATACAGTACATTTCATTAATATAAGGAGCAGTGGCAAGAGCTGTGCTGTACGGACATGTGGTAATATCATAAAAATAGCTTGTAACAAGTAAAAGACAAGTGAATCAAAGCATCGTTTTTAAACAGGCAGTTATGACTATTTACATTGTGGAATTGTTACAAAGTGCTATTTACAGTAGAATTTAATTTGGATCAGAATATAATCAAATTGCAGCACCATGGCAATTGCACCATCAGTCCTGAATGAAGGAAAATGGTGAAAATTATGGAGTGAACAAGGCCAAATTCTTGTGAACACTAGTCACTTCCAGTTTCCTTATGTCTTCTACCCCCCCCACCCCCCCTTTCCTTGTGAAGTGATCGTAAGGAATCTGGGAAAGGAAGCCAGGTACGGAAACAAGGCAGACATAAAGTAGTCTAGCGACTAGAAAGTGTGGTCCCATGATCAACATCAATATCATCAGACTTCATCCCAGCCCTGGAAGCCGCGCAGGCCACAGTTCAGCTTGGCCCACAATGCAACAGGCTTGTTTCACGTGCAGCAACCACTGAATCTTTGATTGATTCTCTTCTGTTTTTTTAATGTCTCTCATCAGGATAGAATACATATTTGTTTGTGTTAAAGGCACAGAATCTGGAAGAGATGAAGCCCCGGGCTGGTTTCTTTTCTTCTTCTCCTGACCAAAAATCAATAATAGCACAGCCTTAGAAGCTAAAGCAATAAGCCTGGGGAGAAGAGCTGATCACCTGCTGACTTGGAAGAGTTTGGGTTAGGAGTTGGATCTGACTTCCCTCCTTGTCTGTTCACATAAATTCAGACTTGCTTTCTCCTCACAAAATGAAGCTATTCCCTCTGTGCCTTCTCCAGGCCAGTGAAGCAGTGGATCCTCACATTTCATTTCATTTGAACAATAACCCCCCCCCCTACTAAAAGCACAAGCACATTATGGAGTTTTGAATAGCACATTCCAGGTACCTTCTAGTTTTATGATTTAAACTTTTTACATTTCATTGCAAAAAAGGTTTTTTGCCAGGTTTCACCGAAAAAGCAGGCCAGGGGAAGGACACCAGTGTCAGAAGCTGTGGGGTACCAAGGGTCAAAGTCTGACACGGGTGTATGCACGCTGGCTTTTCTTCCAACCAGTTACCTTTGTTTTAGTTTTCTGACCGCTCTACAAACTACGTCGGTTCTCTCCAGTGCTTGGGAACAGTAAAACCTCTTGCAGTCTGACTGTAGCTGGTACTTATAAAAATGTCAGATCAAGATATGATTGAGATATAATGAAATAATTGCAAGCAGAAGTCGCCACAGAGTCTTGAAAGGGATCGGCCCTCGTTGCGCAGCCCTGTTGTAAGGAGACGGGCTACCAAAAGAGTCCGAAGCAACGGTAGTGGGAGACCAGAGGTGGAAAGTACAGGGGTCAGAAAGTAAAAGCCCACACATGGACTCACTAATAATACCTCCTGGCTGAAGGATCATTGCTAATTAGCAAATCCAGATGATGGGAGCAGAATACTGGGGAGAACTTTTACTTTCTGAACCCTGTTTTTTCCACTTCTGTCAGAGAGGCAGACTGCCGCTGCTCTGGGAAGGCATCTGATCAAAAGCGCGCTCGCAGCTTTTCTACGCCCACCGTTTTCTTCTTTTTTTTTTTTTCTACGTTCCTCCTCGATTTATTGCAGGTGAAGGATCTCGGTGAGGGCTGGAGACACGTTCGCTCCGCGCTTTCATGGGTTGTGAGAGCCGTTTGGCTCGGCTCGAGGTTCTTGTTTCAGAAATGCCCACTCCAACAAGAAAGAGAGGGTACCTTGGGACCCCCACTCATGGGATTACAGCTATTGAACGTATCACAAACCGTGCAGCGCAAATGCAAAAAAAAAAAAAATGTCTGTTCTGTTTTTACCCCAAACAATCACTGTCTGTGATTTGCAGTTGACAGAGCCATTTGACATTATAGAGTGCTGTTCGGCCACAGCATGGTGAAAGGAGTAGGAAAATGAATCATTGTTGCGCTATTATGGTACAGATGTACAGGCCCGTGTCCCCAGAGCATTGTGTCAAGCGTAATCCCTTGCTGAAGATATTTTAATCATGCATTTAGACCTGCTGAAAGGGTCATACTTTTCCGAGACTTTGGTTGACGACAGGATCAGAAATAAATTTGTATCTCACGGTTTGTGATTTGGGCGGGATTTGGGTGTGACCAGACCAAAGGGGGGGGCAGAAAAAGAAGTGGTATTAAAACCGGCGTAGACGAGACGCGCGGAACTCCCGCCGGACCGAACGGATTTCCACGCTGAAAGATTAAACGCCGAAATCAAACGGTGCGAGATGACGAATGGGAGCGCTGCTTTTCCCACGCCCATTTTGGAACGAGCCGGGGAGGCGCTGACGTCTCCAAGTCAGCGGCGTGATGAAGAGCCCTCTTCCGGGCCCTGTTCCGGGCTGTTCCGCCTGCAGCCAACCCCCACCCCGCTCCGCCCCCGCTCAAACACTTCCCCGTTACAGGGCTCTGTAGCTGCTGATGTAGGAACAAAAAAAGCAACTAAGCTGCCCGTCGCTGTGTTCTCATCTTAAAGGTACAATAGGTAATTTCATTACATTGCATTGATGGCATTTGGCAGACGCTCTTATCCAGAGCAACGTACAGTTGATTTGACTAAGCAGGAGACGATCCAATGCAGGGTTAAGGGCCTTGCTCAAGGGCCCATCGGCTGTGCGGTTCTTATTGTGGCTACACCGGGGATCGAACCACCGACCTTGCGGATCCCCGTCATGTACCTTAACTACTACACTTCAAACCACCACACTGTTTATCCCTCCCCCTTCTCTGTGAACTCACTGACGTTGAAATACCATTGGCTGTGGCAATTATAACCTATTTTCAACCTATGACCTTTAATTATTGTACAGCTATACAATGTTTTGGTACAGAGTGCCGGCCCGTCAACTGCCTATTTTGAAATCCGAATTTAAGGACTATAAACACAGGCAGTGTGTGAGTCAACATGTCGGTGAGCCTTTTTCAATGATAGGAAGGGATTTACAGTCTTTTAATAATGTTTTAGCACAAAAATCTTACCTGTTGTACCTTTAAAACATGTGAGGGGGCCTTGAGGGAAACATTCTGGACGGCATCCAGAGTTTCCCTTGGACTCTGGAGGTGCGCGGTGACGTCCCGCGTGGCCGTGTTTGGCTGCGGCTCCAGGTCGGAGGGCCACAGACGCACACGTGCGCGGCTGGAAGAGCATCAGAGAGGGCGACCCGGGGTCCCTCGTGCGCGACCCGCCCTGCTTTTCCAAAAGGCACGCTGGGACACCACACTGCTTCCAATTACTCCGGTGGGGGAAAACCGAAATTCCTCCTCCTCCTCCCGATCTGCATCTGTGCTCTGCCGTCTCCCCCCCCCCCCCCTTTCATTGATGTCCTAACTCTCAAAATATATATATTTTGAGAACCGACATATGTCAGACATTATAAAACCACCTAGTGTCTGAGGTAATGGGAGATGCAGATAGAGAAAGAGAGGGTGTGGGCTGATGTGTTACGAGCAGAGCCACTTTGAGTCATCCAGAGCCTGTTTTTCACTTCTCCCTGCAATTAACAGGCACAGGAAATGAATTGAAGCTGGTCGGGTGGCGGTTAGGCCTTTTGTTCTGATCTGACACGAGAGATTTCCCTCGGTGGGCTTCGCGAAAACACCACCGCTCTCAGAACACGCCCGAGAAACAAATAGACAACAAGTCGACGAATGGTTTCAGTTGAACATCAAGCTCTGATCACTTTGTTGCGAACAACATCTTTTAATGGAACTCAGTCTCCTATAATTTAGATGTTTTGAAGACTATAAAGACACTTAAATGCTAGCAGATTGGACGCAATTTAGTGGGAGTTGTGAAGCTCCTGGCGATTTCATAGTGAAAGTGACCAGCTTGTTAGTCATGAGATACAGGCTCTGGGCCAGAGTGGCATTAAGCTCTCTGCCCGCCCGCGTTTATCGCTCACCGGGGGGCTGCTGGGTAAATTACAGACACTCCCCCGAGCCCCTCTGAAGCTGACGGGGATCCGCAGGAGAGACGTGAGGTGAGCCCTAACTCCAGGCCTGACCTTCGCTTCCCTTCAGTCGTATGGAAACAGATGCCATTTTAAGGGCCTGCAGTCCCCCCACCCCCCATCCCTCAGAGCTGCAGCACCTGCGGGCCCCCCCCCCCCTCCCATCCCCCTGCGTCCCCCCCGTACCCTAAATCACTCCGGCGGGGCCGATGTGATGAGGGCTCTTCGCCTGGCCCTCGTCCACCTCTCCCCTCCCCTAAGAAAACGGGCCCGTTTCATCCGTGTGTGTCCCTCTACCCTTGGCGGCCCTTGCGAAGTGCACTGTGCAGCGATCCTTCGACAGACATCCGCCATTACCGTGCTGATTTACCGCTGCGGGTGACGTCACGGCCCGTTGCATCATGCAGACAGAGAGCGTCTCTGGAGGGCCAGGGCTTCCTGTGCTTTTATGAGGTGCGACTTTACCGATGCCAAAAAAACCTACAGAAGGCATCGTCTAAAAATCCACAGGGGACCGTGTGATGCCAAAACTGTAACGACATTAGGAAACGATAAAGGAAACCATTGACTGAGGAATAGACTCTGATGGCAGGCTGTACTGTAAAAAAATAAAGAAAATAAAAACTAGCCAACGAGGAACGCTGGTGATGTTCCACATTTAATCAAATGATTTGGCTCAATTAAGGCCTTGTGAGCCGGGGCGTGGAACAGAAACCAGGCCATCTTGGGTTCCTGAAGGACTCTGGGAGAGCGTACATCGCTGGCGAAGCTCGGCTCTGCTCGCACGAAGCCTGCGTGTTTCTGCGCCTGTCACTCCCAGGGGCCCGCCTCACACGGCCGTAAATCGCCCGTGCGCCCCCCACAGCCAGCTGCGGACGCCGCGTGCGTCCGTAAACTGCTTGCTTGCATGCTACTCTTGGTAAAAGCGAAGATTGCCACATCGTGTAAATCCCACGCTTCCTCCCCCCTCATTCCCTCGCCCCGCTTCACCTCGGATCTGCCTCAGTCAACACGCATGAAGTAAAACGACAAACGGCCTCCGAAAGTCTAATCGAACCTCTAACCTCTCGAGCAGTGTGATTGCAACTAGCGGTGTCTTCAGACGATGGATTTTCGCGTTAGATTTGTGCACCGTTCCAAATGTACTTAGCATTTTCTCCTCGTTGCTTGAAGAAAAATACTGGCAGCATATTGGCTATCTGATTGAATGATGCGAAACAATTGTTTGTGAGGTTTTGTTCACGCTGATTATGTGGAAAACTAAACTTAATACGGCTTGGGTATGGTCCTAGTTGCACATTTCTGTTGTTAAACACAAAGCCCAATGGCCCTGTGGCTTGGACGCTCTCCTGTGGCATTCTGGGATTGTCGGGACCGCCAGTGAGGAGGATTTACAGCTGTGACTGCAGGTGGACCCTTGGAGGACAATCAATGGAAAAGTAAAAATGTTCCCATGATCAGAAGGCAAACAAACCGGCGGTATCGTGGGCCACTCCAGCCCCTGCTCTTAGTAGCTTGGCCAACATATGCTCCCTCCGCGTCTGTCGCAATTATTACTGGCCCACATACTGTAAGAAACAGAATCCTGAACTTCCAAAGAAAAAAAAAAAAAAAAGCGAGAACTTTGTAGTGAAAACTGTGTTGCCTACTCAATCGCCTGAGAGGATTTAGGACGATGCGTTCTCGCAGAACTTTTTTTCTCAGGGCCGCATATATCCGCTTATGCCTGCTTAGAAAGTTCCGTAATTCCACCATGTCCTTAATACATCCTGCTCAAAGCCGCTTTCTGGCTAAATTATCTGTCCATTTCCAGAGACCCAGCCAGGCAGAGAGATGTATTTGGATTAATTAACTGTTCTATTTCTGCACCTGATCACTAATATTATTTAAAGTACTTATTTCTGTAGATTAAACTTCGCTTTCAGGTTGGGGAGACTGAAAGGACCTATTCATTTCCGATGTGTGATTAATATATACTCACCGAGCACTTTATTTACTTTATTACACCTAATTATTCATGCGATTATCTAATCAGCCAATCATGCTTACATCAACCATCAGAATGGGGAGAAAATGTGATCTAAGTGACTTCGACCGTGGAATGATTGTTGGTGGCAGACAGGGTGGTTTGAGTATCTCAGAAACGGCTGATCTCCTGGGATTTTCCACACACACTGGTCTCTAGAGTTTGCAGAGAATGGTGCAAAAAAAGTGAGCAGCAGTTCTGCAAACAGAAATGCCTTGTTAATGGGAGATGTCAGAGGAGAAGGGCCAGACTTGTCAAAGCTGACAGGAAGGTGACAGTAACGCAAATAACCACGCATTACAATAGTGGTATGCAGAAGAGCGTCTCTGAACACACAATGCATCATAATTCTTAAATGGATAGACTACAGCAGTAGAAGTCTAATAAATACCTAATAAAGTGCACAATGTTGAACACTGCAAAAACCAAAAAGAAAAATCTAATTAATGGCAAGTATTTCATTCTTAGACTTATTACTAGTAATATTACTATTACTTTTTTGTTGTTGATGCTAATTAAGACAAAATATTGCCAATGAGGTCTTCATTTGAATCTTTAGTGGTTTCTTTGCAAAGATAAAAATGAAATATTCATTGTAATAAAACTGAATTTAATATGGAATCCAGTCTATAATTAACATATTAAACTTGGTGGAATTACAATGATGGCATTGCTGTTAATTCCGTCTTTTTCAAGTGTCTTTCCTTTCCAGTTGAAGGTCAAGTTGACCAGAATGTCTCATTTTGTGAATCACAGCATTTGGAGAGACAAGGATGTGCCAGTTATTTACATTTCCTGCAGACTGTTTGTCCAGCTCTTCATTCAGTGCATATTTATTTATTTATTTTCTTTCACATAAAAATAATTAATTTCCAAATTCTTTGGTAATGGGTTTTGCAAAGTATATTTTGATACTTATCATATTGGGGTCATAGAGAATGAGTACATGAATGAGGATTATGCTGTCCCTGGTCATCTACGCACATTTATCAGAACTTCAGAGATTTTGTGTTTGGTTCCCATGTGCCTTTGCGCCGATTTGTTGTGTTTGAGTGGTTACTCTGTGGGGTCGGTTGTGTGTGTGTGTGTGTTTCCTTGTGTGTGGTGGTGTACTTTGTGGTACTCGTGCAGTGTACCGTGTCCTCCTGCTTACGTTTTGTGTTCTCCCACAAACTGAACCATTGAGGCTTTGTTTCATGTTCTTCTGAAACATTGCAAAACTTGGATTCTGAAACATGGATATAATCTGGTCCTTGAATCAAAATCCAGCCCTGGTTTTATTTTCTTCCTGGTAATTACTTGAACAAACAGCGCTACTGATTGGACTGATTGGAAAACCAGAAGTTCTTGGACTTTGAAGAATATTTTTTGAGTTCTAAAAGCTGATTCTTTGTTTCACATCCTTCTAAAAGCTGATGCCGTGGGCATGTTTAGGTTTGGTTGTCAAAGTAGAACAAGAGTTGGAATGATGATTTCTATTCTGACTCACACATATTCCAAAAATACGTTTTGGTGTGTTGGTCCAAAAGTATTAACAAGTCATTTTCACTTCCCTGGGAACAAAGTTCCAGTATTTTTTTTTTTTTTGTTGTTGTTTTTTTGGGAAACGTCTTCCCTCACTGACACATTTCAGGTGATTAATCGTTGGTTTTCCTTTGATGCCAATATCCAGTTTCTCCTCCTAAGATCTCAAAAATGGCAGCAATAACAAATCCGAGACTTTGCCGACCATAAATCTGAAAGCAGTAAATCTTTTTTTTTTTCCATTTACAATGTCCTATCACACTCAAGCTGCAAACTCCATTGCTGATTTAGGAGAGTGAAAAGAAGCTCTCAGCTAAAGCTCATGTCTGCAGCTGCTTCAGATCGCACCACTCATCACAAGTCAGGGCTGGAGGAAGTCACTTTGTGTGCATCTTATCAGACAAGCGTGCGGATGGGCAGTCGACCAGTGTGGGTCACTGAGGAATCCGGAGAGGCGGTCATTTTGGCCGAATCCCTGGGTAACGTTCGACTCTGTTGTGTATTGCTCCTGACATAGTCCAGATTCGATACCACACTGGGGGGTCTAACAGTCCAGTAACTGGCTTCATTACCTCTCTCAGTATACACTAAGCATGCCCTGCTTTATGCCAATACCATATGAAATGCTTCAAAAATATATGTGGAATTGAATTTGTCCACCAGCGGGCAGCACTGGCCGTCCATACAGGTGTGGCAACAGTTGTGATTCATTTATATCACTGTAGCTGTGGCTAATGACCCAATTATTGGTTAACATACTGTAGGATGCCTGGTTTTCAGGCCTGGGGGAGATTTCTGTTTGGAACTGACTAGGCGTGGAAAGACTGGTGAGTTGTTGTCTATGGGCTTTTCCCCTTGTTGTGAACGTTTTGCGTCCCTTTCCCTTACCCTAGTATTTTTGCTTGCAGAAGGGCGTTAGTTCTTGATTTAAAGTTTGTGTTTGTTTGGGTGTTCTCTTTAATAGATGGCAGGAAGCCAGTTGTTCTCTAGAGTTTTTGTTGTCTATTCACTGCGTGAGCAGTGGCCACCCCAAGCCCTGAATCGCAGATGAAAGATGCCAGAATTAAACTGCAGAGAGGAGAATGGACCATAAACCTCTCATGGCTACCTGGCTAATGATATAATTTGGACCTTAGTGGAGTGTTACTGCTTGCAGGGAGGGGAATGGGTGAGGGGAAGGTGCTTTAATTTCTACAGGTACAGTCTGTTGCTCCTGTGATGTAGGGTAATCCACTGCATGAGTCTTCATATGCTAAAATTAATATTAGAAATAACTCATGTCCAAATACAGTGCAGCCTGTAAGTAAGTCCACAATGAAAATTGGTAAGACGTTTTTATTTTGCAGAGAGGAAATGATCCCAACTCATGGCTTATAAACTGCAGACATGTATATTATATAATAATATGAACACAATTATTTCGGCACACTGCTTCCAAGTGTATTTATGTAACCGAGAGCATGCCTGATAATAACTTTATAATAAAATCATACATACGATGTAGAAGAGCAGTTAAAAAGTTTCTACAGTATCTTCCAGTGATTGATAAGAGGCACGGCTATATGACATATTCAATTATAAGTCAATTAGACTAGTGCCACAGCCCCGTGTAGGCTAATCTTTTCTTAACCTCGAGAGCCATTCTCTGGAAGGCTTGAGATTTTATTCCACATGAAAAGGAGCCCAGATCTTCTGCTGATCCATCCAGGGCTGTTTTACTCAAAATCAAAATGGAGATTACAGCAGGATGAAGGGGTCAATCTGAAAAGGATAGCAATCTATCTATCTGTGACTGACCTTCTCCACAGCACTGGGGCTGACTAGACTACTAAAGGACTTTCTGGGCGGGGAGGGGTTTGAAGAGCTGCTGATTGACGATTCGAAAT
Organism: Conger conger; assembly: GCF_963514075.1. Lineage (NCBI taxonomy): Eukaryota > Metazoa > Chordata > Actinopteri > Anguilliformes > Congridae > Conger > Conger conger. The sequence continues at coordinate 8,692,182 of NC_083772.1, forward strand.
GGCTCCCGCGTGACCTGAACGTAATGTCAATGGGGAAGCCGATGGGGAAAGGCGTGCTGTAGTAAGTTCATAAGCCTCTCCTTGTATACACGCAGAAACAAGAAGAAGAAATTCTCCTTCCCAGTTCTCAGACTAATCGAAGACAGATGCTTCAGACGGTCGAATGTGGAAGCCTCGCACATTCGAGAGCATCCACAGTGGCTGTCCCGGCGGCTTTGCTTCATTCGGGTTTTTTTCCTGTTGCGTTTCACCGAGAACTGAAGCCCGTCTCTCGCCCGAACGTTTGGCAGCTCAGGCCGTGCGCAGACGGTGCCTCGGCACGTCTCCTCTCCGAGCGTCGATCCGCGGACCACACAGCAGAGGAAGATCAATGGTCCTCCGCAGCCAGTATGACAGTGAGCAAAAGCCTCCAAAATCCCCTTCAGCTTCCAGGTCCCCCTAAAAACAAACAGCTTCTGCAACCGTCTGCTCTGAGTGCCTGTTTTTTTTTTTTTCTTTCTTTGTTTGATTTTTTTTTTTTTAAACATGTGGATGGCAGAGTTTTTATTGACTGGCACCAGGCAAACTGGGAGGTAGCCCGCCCAGCCGGGGGCCCTGACAAAACATAGTCTTATCAACCCTCCCCCACAGTGTACCCACGGGTCCGCTCTTCACCACATGTTTACACCATTATGGGATGGATTTCACATTTTGTTTGTTTGACTGCTCCTTTTCCCAATTCCACCTTGGCTGTCCCCGGCTCTCTCCCCCCAGTCCCCCCCCCCCCACCACCACCACTCCAAATATGTAGCTTTCTCACAGTTGTACCGCCTCATCCAGGTAAAGACATTACGTTTCCCTGTGCCAGATGACTTACCCCCCAGCCCCACCCGCCACCCGGCCCACCACGCACTTTGTGCGTTGACAAAGTGAACCGTTCTGACTCAAGCACCCACCATTTATCAAGGGCCATTTTAACAAGCTAAACACAAGTTTAGGTGCTGACTGGCCATTTATAACCAAGCACCTGCCTTCTCTCACGAGCATGGGAAAGTTTGTGTTTCTTTCCTTTCCCTTTATCCTTCCCTCTTTCCTGTCTGCTCTCTTCCTCTACGCTTCACCTCGGTTCCACAAGCCTCATGCGGCCTAGTTTGGCTTTTATTTGTCAGGAAGGCTTTCATTTGCTTCCTCCTTGACATTCACGTGTAACCATCACCCTGGAAGGAATCTTTCATGGAAATGTCTAGCCCTGAAGGTCGAGTCAAATGTGTTTTGTTTTTCCCCCTACTCTCTCTGTCACCTGGAGCGAAATGTTCCACCTCATTGTTACATTTGTCTCCAGAAGATGTGGAAGATTGATTGGAGATGTGACTAGCTGTTTTTTATTTTGTTTTTTTTACAAAATAAGGAAATTGAACTATAACAAAATATTATTAGTGCCTTGCAGCAAATGCAAATTTTTATCTCGATATGGATGCGGCATGATAAATCTCTTTCACATGCATCCTCCAGCATCATCCCAGCCAAAACTCAACCTAATGTCTGTTCACTGCCCTAGATTGAAGACCCTTAAAGCAGGTTGTTCTTCAGGGATATGTGTAAGAAGTAAAGGAATCTCGATTGTAGTTATTTAACACAGTAAGGCTTTGCTCCGTGGATCACTGAACTCATTAAGATTAAGGCAGGTTCTGTAGGTCTTGTTACTCCTGTTCCTGAGTCGTATTCAGAACTTTTCTTTCACAGACGTCCCGTCTTGGCAGTTTGAAGCACATCTTCAAAAGCAGGATTTTCACTGGCTCAGCTACAGTAAAGGGTGGTGTGTGTGGGGGAATCAAAGCAAAATGGGGGCCATCTTTGCATATCTTTATGTATATAAAAAAATAAACTTTGGCAGTCAGATTAGTGCACAAGCTAATTATGAAAGCACATGTTCAAGTCTGTGAGCATTAACTGGAGTGAGTTTCCATATTTTAGAAGCGCTAAAATCAAGAATGCGCCCAGCGTTCTAAGCTCCTTATTTGTTTTGTGAGTCATCCGCCATTTCTGATTCAGATTCCAAAACTCTCAGAAAGACATCAGCTACGATTTCATTACTTAAGGAACAAAATGGCCATTATCTCCCACCATATGATTTGTGAGTGCTTTTTGCTTGCTGTAAATACAACTGCTGAGGTAATATTGTTGCTATTGTCAATGTTGACTATGTTTAATCAGGCTTGCTCCTGAGTGGCAAAGATATCTACTTAATGATCGAGTAGTCGTGTCTCATTTTACAGGTCTTTAATGCACTGAAGTACAATTTTCCACTTACTGTACGGAGTGAAAGCTACAGAGAGATAAAACCACTTCAGTTATTAATTGTACATTTCGAGTGGGAATGGCTAATGTGCTGCAGTATATAATAAATAAGTAATAAACATCGTAATTTGTCTGATGCCATGTGCACTCTTGGGTTTGCAGAGTTTATTCCAGCCATTTGCGCAGGTGTTTAAGTAATCATGACAGGGTGTTTTCAGACCTAGAAGGGCAATCTTCTTGGGAGTTTTCTCTGTGATTTACAATCGAGCCACACGTAAAAAAAGTTTTCATTAAAAAAAAATTCTTTCTTTTGCCATTTTGTGTTTTATTGTTCATCCAGCATATACAGTAATACAATAAGAGGATAGGGGAAAGCAGAATATTCCAGACGAATAAAACACCAGAGAGAAGGTACAACCGTGAACCAGTATTTTAAACCTTGTTACATACTATGACTTTATTTTATTTATGTATTCTTTCCTCAGAAGATATGGGATTTGGATACTTTAAAAAAAAAAAGAAGAAAAAAGCATAATGCATAAAACATTTTAGATGGAAAATACCTCAAATATGCTAACATATAACTAGACCGCTCCAGGTTTCTCTCATCACCACAGTAACTAATCACTGTCCCTCTCATTCCTTGAACTAGATATTAAAGGGAAAAACAAAATGAGAAACATAATCTTTATGAGATACCAGCTGCAAAGATACTTTTGTAATATCATGTTTCATCTCTCCTTTGCTCCTATTTCGTGCTTTGGAAATTGCAAAAGGTCTTGAGCTTAGGCAGTGTCGACTATCGACCAGGGCCTTTGCTCGTGGGATGAAAGATGGTGACGATTCTAGGGGCCCACAGCTGCAGATGCCCCACACAAAGTCCAGTTGTCTTATTAAAAACAGGGGGGCCAAGAGCAATATTCGTTCAGCCGGGCCCCAAATTCTGCTGTAGGGAGTCAAAACGGATCGCTGCCACAGAAGGTCCATCGATAGTTTCCTTTCAGTGCTAGCAATCTCATCTCTGTGATTTTGAAAGCAGTATCAATTGAGAGTGTGAGTAGAAACACCCTTTCCTATCTCATTATACATATTACATATTACATTTTTGCGGTTGGTGACCTCTGCGTATCTTTTCGGTGAACTCCAGGGGGTTGATCCTGGTCCCTTCCCCCGCATGCATTTTACCCCCCCTGGGTCCTCTCTTGGGAATGTGAGGTCTGGATTAAGGAGGCAAAGGGAGGGGGGGGGGGGGGAGTTTGGACCCTGGAAGTTGTGAACTCCCTTGGTGAGGAACGTCATGATTCCGTCCTTCCTCTTGGGAAATTATGCTCGGGCCAAGCAAAATAATGAAAGGAAGTTCAATCAAGTTCTGTCTCCTGCCGGAGGACAGCTTCGAGGAGATGAGTGAGCACGTCTCCGTGGAAACCGCTGAGGTGGCCGTGGACGCGGCGCTGTGATTGGCTCAACCGAGGCAGCGGTGCATCGGATTCACGTTACTCTGAGTGACAGCGATGGACACTGGAGGACCGTACTTTGATGCAAGACCGACACTTTTTCCAATCAACCCTCGAGCCGGGTGTGTGTCGGTCTTTCACGGACATGGAGGATTTCACTTTTGGCTCAACCCACCTCTCTCACAGTCATTGATCCAGGAATAGTCTGTAATTCATTGTGTCTGGGTAATATAAAGCATGCCAGCCGTCTTTTATTCCGTTGCCAGATGGACATCATCCCAATCGCGCCAGGTCCATAGACTCCAAACACCACAAAGAGCTTAGCATGCATTCTCCCAGACCACCTGTGAACACGATTGAGTGTTTGGAGATATTACTCGACTCTCACGGCAGAGAAATTCATGAGTTGTTGATGCTAATTACGCTAGAGCCGGGCTTGTTTTTCATTAGACTACCCCTGCTTTCTTTCAAATCTCTTCTGACAGATTAAAAGCTGGCACTGTGTCTTAATTAAAATAAAACATTGGGTGAGTGTGAGGATTTGGGCAAGGACCTGCAAGGTTACGTACTGTAAGGGTGTTTAAAAGAACATGATGAAGAAAATGTTTCACTTGGTAACTGTCTCTCGGTGCGTTTGATGTTTTATTTTCATTCTCTGTAACTGCTGGGTACAGTCAAGGTGACTTGTTTTTAATATCTCCCTTCCTCCCCCACTATCTGTAATTAAAGCCCACCCCATTGCTGCCGTGTCCTCGGTTGGTTCAGGACGTTTCACACCATTGTAGTGTCTGTCACCTTGGTTGTACTGGAACAGCCATATTTGTATTCACTTTAAATCTTAATTAATATCTAAGCTATTTGCATTTCACTATGATGTCTTTACATTTGTATTGTGTTCAGTCTTCACTAGATATTTTAGTTCCTGCTTTCATGCTCCCCTGGGAACTTAATTAGAGAACACCCCTGTGTATGACTAGCTGTTGGGCGATCGCATTGTAACGTGCTAATATGCTACTGCTGCTGCCATGTAGGTTACTTTAATTAAAAATGCCAAATAAATGATACCACTGTAGCCCAGTTTATTATACCCCAGCCACGATAGAGACTTGGAGAATGCCATCCCCCAAATATTAGGGCTACAGTAGCATTAAAATAATAATAATAATAATAATAATAATAATATTTTATTTATATAGCACCTTTCATACATAAAATTGTTAGTGAGCAGTCAGAAACCTTTATACTGTATAAGCATTGGGAATTCCCCATCAACTGAATCCCTAGATTCTTTCCAATTACCTGCTTTTACCTACCTTGCTTCCATTTCTGAATTCCTTTCCTTGCTCCTAGATCCGCCCTCCTGAGGACGCAAGGAAAGGACCTGAGGACAGAGGAATCAAGGAAACGTAGATTAGGTAAATGGCATGTCTTTGTTCTTTCAAACGTCAGTTTCAAGCCACGTCGATTCCGGACCTGGCAGATGGAGAGAGTTGGGTCTGAGTCCTGTTACGTCATGCATTCTGAAAAACAAACTCGGCACAGGGTGCACTTGTATTTCCTTGCTCAAGCATTCTTCGGGAGCCTCCCAGCTCCTCATACCAAGCTCCTTGAATGAGAATTTGGTATGTCCTTAAAGATGGCGGAGCTCGGTCGATTTCTGCGTCAGTTGATGCCAGAGGAGACCAGGCTATGCCTAAAGATATCATGTCTCATAAAATACCAGGCTACAATTGGCAATGACGTAGACAGGATATACACTTGCCCATGGGGCACATCAATATTATGAACTGTCCCGGGAGTAATATGTTTTAATAATGTTTTTGAGGTGGTGAAAGAATAATGAAATGATACAAAATAAGAATGCAAATGCTGCTCCAGAATGCAGCTTGACAAGAAAAGCAGTAATATTCTGGGCAAAAAAAATAAATAAATAGAAATTTTATTCAGCTTCCTTTATTCAGGACAAGAGGCGGAATGCCAGAAAATCTTAAAGCTCCAAGTTCATGTTCTAGAACTCCCACTTTCAACGTCCAGCTGGGATTCCTATTCCACACGCTAGAATGTGCCCTTAAGAACATTCTGATTACACACTTGTGATCATACACCTGAAAAGGGTTAAACTGGAACCCACAGAGAAGGGAGAACATATTTGTCCGTAGCCAATAAAAGGACAAGGCTATGGGACATTTTCATCAGTTAAAACCCTCAATGTCACGGCAGTGCTGTAAGTCACAACGTGCTTCTCCCATCCGTTTCGCTGAACAGCACGAGAGGAGGGGGAATCTGTAAGTAAACAGGAAATGAAAGGCAGTGGGAGGAAGTGACTTTCATAATTCAATTCTTTTACAAACGCATAAAATCTACAGATATAGAAAACAGAAAACACCTGAAATGCATTCAGTGATGCAAGCTGCCCCTTCACTGGTTGCTTTGTGCTCGATTGGGGGGGAGGCGGGGGGGGGGGGGGGGGTTGCGTTCGCATTTACATACTCGTGATTGCTTGCTGTAATGTGGCTTCAGAGAGAGGAATACATAGGAAGAAAAATCACTAATAAAAGTACAGAGAGGGGATCTTTATTTAGGTGGGGAATGGAGCTCCAAAGTGAAAGCAGATGGGACCGTAGGCAGAAATATTTTCCACTTGAAGTATAGCACTTCTGCTGGGCCTGGTCCAGAACTTCGGCTCCGTCTCCAGCCCAGCCGGTGTCGGACAGAAAGGTTAATTCAGAGAAAATGAGGAAGGTTGGTTATTAAGCTTACCCCACACCGAAATGAGTGTAAATCCAAACGGCATTAGCAAAGGCGTTTCCAGAGGCGAAGACGTGCGTCTTCAAAGCAGCGTCATGCAGGGGACGGCAGGACTCGGATCCAGCGATATAAAATAATTGGGAGAACGACTGTCATGAGAAAAAACAAACCATAATTTTTATAACAAAGGCTGTATATAGGCAGATTCTGGCAATTTCTAAGGGTGGTATTTCCAAAAAGGCTTCATGCTCAGTTCACATCACACGTGCTGAACATGCCAATAATATGAGTTCACACAAGTACAACCCCACGTAGTGCCGACCGGGGGGAAAAAAGAATAGGCCTCTGTTCGAATGGTCTCCACAGAACCCCTTATGATTTATACTTCTTATCTTCTGTTTGACAGCATCTGCACATATTCTCTGAATACGAAAAGCGGTTCTTTGTAAATTTACCGCATATTACACGCTGGGCTGTTGAAGTGGCATTAAAGAAATTTGCTTTATGGAATCTGTTGAGCAGCAGTCCCTCAGATCGACGCGTTTTTGGCCGCAGTTTCGCCCTGGGGCTACTTTACAGCGCGTACCTGTGCAGGTGACTCGTGGTTACCAGGGCAACCGCAGTCTGCCTGCATCGGCTGTATGTCAGGGTCAGGGGGTACATGAAAGCGGTGTCATAGGTCACAGAAAAATACATTGTTATTGACGTCAAATTAAAAGGGGGTTCCGACACCTCGCCAAGCAGAGGACTGAAGACAAGTTGCTATGGTGACGATGGGAGAGCATTGCAACTTCGTAGTATTGCTTAAAAGAGCTGTGAGCGCTGAGAACTAATGTTTGTGGTCTCGCATCTCATCAGGCTTGGAAGTCAGTTGAAGGAGTTTTATTTTCAGAAAGGATTTTCTTGCCTACAGCGTAGCGTGCAAGTGTTCCTCCCTGGTTCAGATTTTGCCTTTCTGAATGCACCAGTGATCTGCACTGATTTCCTGGTGTGCTACAAGTTTTGAATAGTTTCTTAATATAAACTTGTAAACAACACTTTTAAACTGATGGGCACTGTTGTACGTTGTCAGAAGATGTTGCAAGCACCAGCCGACCAAACATTATTTGCTGCAGGAAAGTCTTCAGTTCTCCACCATGGAAAATCAGAATTGGCAATCTGCTATTGGTACAACAATACAGAACATAAGGAACAAGCAAAGTTTATGGAAAAGGCCTTCTGAAATGTGACACTTTCTGCCTTATAGTTGATTCCATACCATTATAGTATAATGATCTCTGTTTGGTCTAATGGTCTGCATTGAATAAAATTCAGTCTTCCAGGAAATGCATACAGTACCGCTTGCAGATTAAATAAATGTTGTGAATGCGATTTAACTCTGTAAAAAAACCCATCACAAATATATGATTTAAATGAGCTGAACACTCTTTGAATGTTTCCTTCACAGTGTTAATTGAAGGAAAATAGAAGTGACTTCCTTGCCTCATTACACTGAAATCTTGATCGAGAGAGAGACAGAGCAAGAAAGAAAGAGAGAGAGAGAGAGGCGCTAACATGATGCGACAAAGGGCAACATGTGCTGAACGATAGAAGTGCTACAAGTATTTATAACCGCCTCTAAATACAGGCACAGTCAGCAAAGGCTGGAAATGCAAACAGGCCTGGCTTAGATGGATAGTTTGCGGTTTGGCCCTGCAGACAGACAGACAAACAGTCATTTCCCTTCCATCGTTTCTCGTTGTAGTGACCCCTTGACTCGCCCACCACAGTTACATGCAGGCCAATAACACTTTATTTGGCTGAGCTCAGCCTGTAGCATTAAATATTCTCCAGTGGGCCATGCTATTTATTTTTGCCTCCTGATAATGGCCCCACTTATCCAACAAACCTCATAGTTTCCACCAACGTATAGATCATCCCTTGATATGATATGAAAAGCCACACATTACGCTGTAATTACTTGGCAGATGTGCTTACCCAGAGCAACTTACATTAGTGTCATAACGGGAGATTTTACATAATGTATTGCACGAGGAGGGAGGAGGGAATAGATGTTGAATAGCTGGCACCGTCTCAGTCAGAAAGCTAAGGTCGTAAGGCTCATAAGTTCTAACCTTTAACAGTCAATAAATATTCATAATTTACATGAGCAAAATACATTCAAATATTTGTTGTCACAGCAAGAAAATACCTATTTTGGATTCTGGCCAAGGGGCAGGCCTTTCTGTGTGGAGTTTGTATGTTCTCTTCATGTCTGTGTGGGTTTCTGTTAGGTACTCTGGTCCTAACACATGAAGTAGGCTAATTGGAGACTGTTGCCTGTAGGTATGAATGTGTGAGTGAATGGTGTGTAGGCCCTGCAATGTATTCCTGCCTCTCACCAACTGCAAGCTGGGACAGGCTCCGCCCCCTACCCCCCAACAAGCCTGACCAGGAATGGATGTTTGCGTGTTTGATGTATCATACTGGTCATGTCATCCACATTTTTTTTATTAAATAAATTACTCATAGCTCCATATGCTGGATAATTGAATGCTTCCCCACATTAGTGATTTACTTAATGTATCTTCATTTGGATAATAAAAACAACACTTTCATTAATGTCTTAAAGAATAGTCCTTTATAATTCAATTACAGCAGTTTTGCAGTGTAGGAAAAAAAAATGGTGATTAAAAAGTCATCAAAAAAATAGTTTGTATGGTGCCTGACACAATAGCTAAAATATTAAATTGTTGGTAAAGCAAAATAAAACCAGGAAAAAGCAAGCAAAACTTATCAAGCCTCCTGGATCAGCAAATTAAAATGGCATAGGTAATGGAACAATTGGGACCCTTCAATTATTCATAATCAGCTTTAATTAGTTTCATAACATAGATTTTGATATTACTGCTGCTGACTGCAATTATTTTGGGAATTTGGTAAATCCCCTGCCAAAATAAACATTCTTTAAAAGATGAAGTTTTTCTTTCCCCGTCGATCTCATGTTTGGCAAGACAACACACTAATCTTCTCGTGTCGACAAGTGAGAGGCAGTTTTTGAATAAAAATAGTAATAAGAAACCGTTATTGCAATCGCAGATTTTTCTTTTTCGGCATCCATATTTATTATTCCTGAAGTCAAACTCGCATGGAAATTTTCCGCCTCTTGTTTAGTTTAATTTTTTCCCCTCCACTCTGTGTCCACATGTGACCCATATGCCTGCAGTGTTGAGCTCATTGTTATGGTAGTCCACAGGCACGGACGCTGAAGCATTTCCTTTATCAGACGCCGAATAAAAAATCCTGTGGCTTTCAGAGCTATTCGTGGGACCGCTCCTTCAATGACAAATAAACCACCGGCTTTTCTCCCAAAAATGGTTCCCATGCAGGGATTAGCCCTGCTCTCTGCCTGACGCCCTGGCGTCCCCGTTACCGTACAGAGATAAGCGGCTGCCGCGCAGTGTTGTTTAGGAAGATTTGCAACTGTCACGTGAAATATAAATTCTGTCTGACTCGGCCTTGGCTTCTGTCGGAATTCCTCGGCAGGATCTCTCTCTTTTTTTTTTAATACGCCGTTTCTGTTTCAATTTCTCCGCTTTTCCCAAGTTTTTCCGTTGTATTTCTCAGGGGAAGAGGGGGCTGAGATGGCTGTCACGGACAGAAGGGGCAGATGGGAAAAGGTGTGCGTGTGTAGGCGTGCCTCTACACCAAGCCTCCCCTGGAGAGTTGCCCACTCGGTCCTAGATGAGCTGGTCTGGCCCCACGCCACCGGTCTGTCCGCACTTTAAAAGGCCCATTACCCAGATTGCAGCGAATCCCTCCAGCCTTTCATAATGACGCTTGCACATACTCAGCGGTGCTTACCGTCAGCGTTGCTCTCCCCATCCCAGATAATGATCGCTGCTCACTGCAGGCCACTCTGCAGATTGACTGTACGGGGGGGTTTGGGTTTGATGCCCTACTTTCAAAATGGTCCGGTTCCATGAACCTTTCTGTCTTGGCAGAGAGGAGGAATACAAAATCCACTACGCTGCTTTTTTTCCCTCTGCGTAATGAAAGACAGTTCAGGTCTCACTTCATCTACCGGCCTCCCGACTGTAGCTTTTCCTGCCGCCTGAAACATTTTCTGGAATTCTGCTTATCTAAACTATGTCCACCACAAACCTGGAGTGGTTTTCTAACTCACAATTCTCATAGGGAATGGTGATAGAATAACTTTTGGCATTGCCCCCCCCCTCTTCTGGTATTGTTCATCCAAGAAAATTGTTTGAAAAAAGCACATTCGAAGATAACACATGCCTTGTTTGCCACAATATTTCTTTGAGATACTTGGAACGAGTGAGGCAGGGAAGAATGAGCAACTACTGTATTTCCCAGCCCTTTAAGGGGCTATTTCACAGAGTGGCGTGGTGTTGGGTTATGTGTGTGTGTGTGTGTGTGTGTGTGTGTGTAGCATGGAGTGGTCTAAAATTATGTATGTAGTGGAATGGTGTAGGGTTATGGGTGTGTTTAACATGGAGTGGTGTAGGGTTATGTTTGTGTGTGTGTGTGTGTGGCATGGAGTGGTGTAGGGTTATGCGTGTGTGTGTGGCATGGAGTGGTATAGGGTTATGCGTGCGTGCGTGCGTGCATGCGTGCGTGCGTGCGTGCGTGTGTGTGTAAGTAACATGGAGAGGGGCGGCCTGTAGGGTAGTGGTTAAGGTAAATGGCTGGGACATGCAAGGTTGGTGGTTCTAATCCTGGTGTAGCCACAATAAGATGGGGGGGCCACACGGCTCAGGCAATAATAGCAGTTGTCTGGCAGTTGGCAGTCGGAGGGTTGCCAGTTCGATCCCCTGCCTGGGCTGTGTCGAAGTGTCCCTGAGCAAGACACCCAACCCCCCAAAATGCTCCTGATGAGCTGGTTGCTGCCTTGCATGGCAGCCAGTCACTGTCGGTGTGTGAGTGTGTGTATGAATGGGTGAATGAGAAGCATCAATTGTGCAGTGCTTTGGATAAAGGCGCTATACAAATGCCAACCATTTACCATTTACCAAGATCCGCACAGCCATTGGGCCCTTGAGCAAGGCCCTTAACCCTGCATTGCTGCAGGGGAGGATTGTCTCCTGCTTAGTCTAATCAACTGTACGTCTCTCTGGATAAGAGCGTCTGCCAAATGGCAATAATGTAATAATAATGTGTAGGGTTATGTTTGTGTGTGTGTGTGTAACATGGAGTGGTGCAGGTTTATGGGTGTATGTGTGTGTAGCATAGAGGGGTGCAGGGTTATCTGTGGGTGTAGATGTATATCTTCACTTCATCAGTCCATCTGTAAGGCTGTAAAGTGCAAGGAATTCAGAAAATCGGAATCGGAAACGGGAGAGGCTTACAGTACACGGCACTCTTTCCCGACATCATTCTCCAACAATTGAAATGCCTGAAACCGTCTTACATGTTTTTAGTGATATGAATGGCTCACCCTGCATTACATCTATCATTACATCAGTACTCTTTTTTTTTTGTCTGGTTTCAGATGCTACAGCTAAATTTGCCATTTGCGCACCTGAATTTCTGTTTCTCCTCAGCTTTCAGTGAGACTGTGTACTGAGGGTCGTACGTTAGGGAAGATGTAGGAGTGAACCCCCCCCACTCCCTCAGGCAGGGTCAGGTCCAAGCATAGGGCACAACAGCAGTCACCTGAGCTGCTAAACGAAGGGAAATAAAAATGAAAATCCATGTTGTTGTATCCATAATAGTCAGCAACGCAATCGCCACCTCATCCGCACCCCCTCCCCCCAGTCGGTGATGACTATTCCCGCTCAGACCATGTCCAGCACACGTGGCGTGGTGGGGCTCTGGACAGCACCGTCTCCTCACAGGAAGGGGGTCCCCGGGTTCAGGTCCTGGTCATCCCCGTGTCCACGCGGGTTTCCTCTGTGTACTCCGGTTTCCGCCCGTAATATGCGGGGTGTTAACAGGGCTTTGCTGTAAAAACAAGTGTGCTCAGTCAACCTACCCTGTATAAATAAAGGTTAATAATAAATAAAATACCCCATCCCCCCATGTCTATTTGGGCAGGTTACTGTCTCGCTGTGTTATGTGAACTCTGAGCTGAGCCTGCTGGGTAGAGCTGGAGGTGTGGAGCGGATGTTAAATCTTTGAGAGGTGAAGTGGAAGAGATGTTCTTCCCCTTCACTCTCCATAGAAACAGCCGGAAATGTGTCACTAAATAATGCAGAGTGACAGGAAGAAGGATCGGTATGTGTTTGCCATGCACCACACCACACAGGCCTGAAGGCGGTCCGAGGACGGTAGCTTCTGTAAAAATCTGGTGTTTAAAGTTAATTACTTTGGAAAAAGGTGGAGAAATGGCTTTGTCCCAGTCAATGAAGTAATTTAGAACACACACACACACACACACACACACACAGAATAAAAAACACACAATACGGATCCTTTAGACTGAGATGAACTAAATTAAGTTAAGTTGTATTGCCAATGTCTCTTGAAACATGAGAATACCTGTAGTTTTCCCATACGTGTGAACATAACATTTACACTCACTGAACACTTTTAGAACACCTGTACTTAATTAATGTGATTATCTAATCAGCCGACCGTGTAGCAGCAGTGTAATGCATACAATCATGCAGATACAGGTCAGGAGCTTCAGCTAATGTTCACAATAACTATCAGAATGGAGAGAAATGTGATCTAAGTGACTTTGACCGTGGAATGATTATTGGTGCCAGACAGGGTGGATTGAGTATATCCGAAACTGCTGATCTCCTGGGATGTCACGCACAGCAGCAGTTCTGCAGGCAAAAATGTGTTGTTAATGAGAGAGGTCAGAGGAGAAGGGCCAGACTGGTTGAAGCTGACAGGAAGGTGACAGTAACGCAAATAACCACACATTACTGGAGAAGACCATCTCTGAACACACAATGCGTCACACCTCCAAGTGGATAGGCTACAGCAGCAGAAGTCTAAAAAAATAAGTTGAATGAATGCCTAATAAAGTGCTCACTGAGTGTAGATCATTATCTGTACTGTTTACTAAATACAGCCTTATTTCTTCATTTTCATCAAGGGTGCCAATAATTCTGGAACCCACTGGATGTGTGAAAAACTAAAAACAAGAATGACTGTTTAGACGTTTCATAGAAATGTAGTGTTCACATGGAGACGATGATGAAAGCCATAGAGAAGGGCCTGTCTACTCTTTTAACAAAAACTGCTATTCTGTAAAATGGTATACAGCATATAGGCATGTAAATACCGTGAAATCAAAGGTGATTGTCTGTATTTTTTGTCTTATATTCATCTTTTGATCTCAAATCCAAATGCTTTAGCTACTGTATAAAGCAAAAAAATAACTTTTCACTCTACCAATTTCATACTTTGGAAGGGCACTGTATATTGCGTTGCTTTCTGTTCTTCCACGTCTTTGTCAACATCTGTGTAATCTTGTAAATACTGTGGCAATAACGGCTTCTTTATGGAGGCCAGTCATGTCTGTCCAGGGCGATGACGTTTCTGAAAATGTAGCTCTCCCTCGGTAATCAGACCCACATTCATATTATTACATAATTAAACAGCTGCACTAAAAATGCTGGCTGGCTAATCTGTGGTTCATGCAATGGCTTCATAAAATGAGAGGCAGTAAAAGGCATCTTTGTTCTCCTGCTCCTAAGAGTGATCTCCAGCACTTTATCATAAAAGTATTTTATTCCACTACTGAATCACAGAAGACCTGTATGCTAGGTTTTTCATTAGGAGAAGTAATTATTCTTAAAATCCTTCATGTTTTTTTTCCCCTACAATGAAGAGTTTTTTTTTTTTTTTTTTGTAATGTGAACTTTGAGTCTGCCAGCCAGGCAGACTTTTTTTTTTTTTTTTAAGTTTAGCAAAATGCCAAGCCGCATCATAAAAAGACAGAGAAATATTTTTTTATGTATAAAGGGACAGTTATTTCAACACCCACCCCCCAGAGTGAGCAGACCCACAGATGCGATGGGAGGAACGGACGCTCTGGAGGGGCTGAAACGGACAGACACCATTCCCTGCTCCTGAAGCAGGCCTTGCCCACACCGCCTGGGAGAGAGCTGCTGTGCTGCTCTCCGGTTCAATGCCGGGAGTTTCCCATCAGCCACCAGTCTTCCACCCTCACACTCCATAACTCTTTCTCTAAATACAATAGCAGTTCTTTTAAAATTCTACAGCAACAGGTTTACGCCAGTAAGAGCAAAAAAAAAAAAAGCAAGCCCAATGTTTATATCAAAGGGATACACCAATGGCTTGGCCTGATGATTCATATTTCACAATGCATGGAGCCTTCCCTCTTCCCCCAGATCATTACTCTGTTATGAAGATGGAGTCTTCTCTGATAAGTCGCACACATCTGCAAATTGTAACTAGAATTTATTTTTCTTCTAAATGTTTAAGAATCTGTTAGCCAGTACTCATTTACTTGAGTAAACAGTCCCTCCCAGAATTAATATGAAAGAAAAGCTACTTCTGTGCTCAATATGGATTCATAAATAACCTTTCAGTACTTTTGTCAAATAAGGAGTGCAATTAAGAAAATATTTTGCTTATCATGCATCTGGTTTTGCATTTTCTCATTTTCTATTGGCATACATTGTGCGCTAACGGTTTAAGCGATCGACTCTGTTTACTAGTGTAAAATGAATGGGGAGTTATCGGTCAAAGCCCTCCGTACGACAGCCATTTCCCAACCTTGGCTTCAGCCAAAACCTCACGTTACTCACAGCAGATTCCGCCCATGTAGGCTTTCCCAAAAAACATTCTGTTAACTGGAAAGAACTGCACAGCACTCAATGCTAAATAAGAGTAATGATGATTTCCTATCCAGAAAATAACGGAGCGTGCGCTGTCCTTTCACGAGCCTAGCTTCATTTTACAGCTCAGAGTAAATGGTGTGTGGATATTGTAATATATATTTTTTTATTTGAACACAGTTATTTGGCCGATGTAAGACCGACCATGTGTCCAGCAGCTCTGAATGGAATCGTTTACTTCCTTTTCCAAACAAAAGATTTTACACGTCAGTAACATGCACTCATTATTCTCACTGCTAGCACGTGTGTCAGGCTGAGGACTATCCATGCGCACAAAGTGCATATCACAGTCTCCTAAAACCAAAAAATGCAAAAATGGCAAAAATCATCATTTCTGCATGTTGCATACCGCCGCTTGGCTAGGCTCCTTTCTCTGTCATAGTTTGTGGAACATTTTGTGTGTGTGTGTGAAATGTTTTTGCCGTACTGTAGGTCAGAAGCCGCGTCCATTATCACCCGCATCCCAGCGAAGAGGGTTTGTATTGTCTGCGCTGCCTCATTATACGTTTTTTTGGCACATAAATCTTTGGTTTTCGGAGAAAAATGGGTCCTGAAAAGGCATCTGTTTTCCCCCTTTATTTCAAGCAGACAAAGGGCCCCTACCACCAAGTACACATTTCTGATTGAAATATGTTCCTTATTTGTGGTGGCGGCAATCACTTTTGGCAAGCGGCAATAAAGAAGCAACAGTCTACATTTTGAATTACTGAAGGGCTTGCTACGTTTATAAAGCAATATACACATACACTCAGCACGCTGGGACCAGAAGCCTGAGACGGTCACTGGCACCATTGGCTGATTTGCAGCGATACTAACATTTACGCTGCATTTTTGTCTGTTTTTGCTTTTATCCACTACCTAATTACACAGCCATGCCGCCATTTTGAAATCTCCAAAGCACAAAGTAAACCAATCCTGTCTCATTTACAAAGGCTTTAATCTCATTTTGCCCCCTAAATGTCTGTTTATATAGTTTTTTTTTTTTTTTACCCACTTAAAATGATATGCAGACTGGTTACAAACCCTCTCAAACAACAGCTGACGGAACATTATTTAGGTAAGATTTAAATGAGATGTGAATGGGATGTAAAATACGATTCCCCAGGAAAATAATGTTTTTTTTTATTGTAGTATTAGGCTCCTCGTTCTTATTATATAACTGGTGCCTTTTCCTTACATAAAATAAAAGATTTAATGTACCACACAAGTAATTTATTTTTCTGTTCAGTAAGCTGTTTTTTCCAAACTTGCCAACTTTACACCGCCCTATAGAAGTTAAGAAAGTTAAGAAAAAAAAAAAATATATATTCCATGTGGAATCCAGGAATGACACGTTTTTCTTTTTTACATCGTCTTTTAAATCCTCAAAGGAACATTTGAGTAGAGATTTGCACACCATATTCAGAGGTAGATTTGTGACATGCTTCACGGGTGGTCTCTGGTGACAGTATAAAGAGAAATATCACCAAGAATCTGACATCTAGACGTGATAAATAATCACACCAATGATCATAATGTAGGAGGTCTCTAGTGTTTCCAACAACTGATTAACTGCTTTCATTGATTTTACAGAAATCAGTGTTTTTTTTGTCTTCTCTAACTACATACCCAGAAGATGGAGAGGGCTACAGTTGGAGATTATTATGAGAAAACATTAGGATTACTCAACAATGTGTTTTCAGACAATTGGTCCACTTGCTAATCAAGCAAAGTGACTTTGAGCAGCTAGCATCACTGTGAGCATACCCTTACTACTTGCACATGCTATATACAGTAGTGTGTAAGTAGTGAGGGTATATGTGGGGAAAATGTGGGCACCCCTGGTCAAAAAGCCTTTTACACTGAATATCTAAGTGAACAGAAGCAAACCTGACCTCTAAATATTACATGGTTAAACATGACACATTTCATCAAATGTTACAGGATTATTTCCTTTTTTACACTTTCAAGATAATAAAAAAAAAGGAAAAAGGCCCTGTGCAAAAGTTTGGGAACAAACTGCCAGTTAGTACTTTTTAACTTTAACTATAACAGCTTGTAAATGCTTCCTGTAGCCAGCTAAAAGTCTTTCAAGTCTCGCTTTTGGAATTTTTCCCCATTCTTCCTGGCAGAACACAGATTTTCAATAATATTCAAGTCTGGGGATTGTGGTATGCTTTGGATCATTGTCTTGCTGGAATACCCAACCTCTCTTCAACTTCAATGTCTGAACTTTGAAGATTACCCTCTACAATTTCTTGATATTTGGTAGAATCTATTCTTTCTGTCCTTCCAGGACAATATTTCCTGTGCCCCCCGCTACCACACAACCCCAAAGCATGATGGATCCACCTCCATGCTTCACAGTTGACGACGTGTTCTTCTCTACAAAGACTTCCCCCTTTTTTCTCCAAATATACCTTCTTTGGTGGTGGCCAAAAAGTTCAATTTTGGTTCCGTCAGTGCATTGTTCCAAAAGGCTTCAGGCTTCTTAATGTTTTCTTTTGCATACTTCAGATGCTTAATTTTGTGTTGTGGTCATTCTCTCTGGCAACTCTGCCATGTAGGTCTTTGTTGTTTAAAGTATGTTGTATTGTTGTGCTGTGTTTCTCAGTTCTCAGGCCATTCTATCTGATATCTTCCAGACCTTGTCTTGACTTCAACTGTTCTATTTATGTTCTAATAATGTTTCTGACAGTGGAAATAGGTCGTTTTAAACATGAAGAGTTCTCCTTCTGGGTGGAAATGCACCATCTTCATTCTGACATGCTTGGACAATTGTTTAGATAGAGGAACCCATGGTTGTTAACACCAGACAGAACAGCCACTGCAGTTGGATAATTTAGAAGGCATGGAGTTACTTCAGAATAAAAAGTTCAGCCCTGGAATTATAATCACCTGAGTCATTGAAGCTCTAACGAATAAATCACCTGGGTCTTAGTAATAATCTTTCTATAAAGTAAGAAAGAATAATCCAAAAGGGTTCCCAAATTTTGTGGTTTTTGCACCCCACTGCACAGTATGTAGCTGAAATGTTTGGAATGTGTTGCCACCGAAAGTACCAACACACTTTATTTGGTAATAGTAAAGAGAGATGTTGTATTGGAATACAGTATGTGCCTTTGGTGAAAACATAGAAACAAAAACACATTAAAGATTCCCCTATGTTGTACACGGTAAGGGAGAGAGAGAAATGAGAGGGAGACAGAGAGAGAGAGAAAGAAAGCAATGATTATATTGTATTTATTGTGGTGAAAGACTCTATGTAGAAGAGCAGGGGAAACAGTGAGGTTGAGTTTTGAAACTGTCTCTGTTTTCCATAAACAACTTTGCTTCAGTTGTGGTGACTGAAATTGTTCTACCCTCAGGTCAGGGAGTCAAACAAAAATCCTGAAATCCCTTTTATCCCAGTCCAGAACACTTCCAGGGATTTGTGAAGGCCGAAGAAAGATAAAGCTCAATTCACTGTAACTTGTTGATTTTGAAAGGGCGAACGCGGCAAACATATTTCTCAGCAACAGTTTGTTATAAAAGAATTTGAAAAATAATAATATTGAAATAAAAAGCGCAAAATCATATAAAAATATATTGCTCAGCAAAAAATTATGTACCAGCCATTGTAATAGAAAAGACTGAGCCACAAGGAGCTTGTTAAAACCAACCACAGACCTTTTCATCAGCTCTGCGGCTCCAGTCACTATGATTATTTTATTCTTGGCCTCGGCTTGTCAGGCCCGTCTATATACTGTATAGCGTCCATATATCTTCCAGCTTAAGCACTTTTTGCTGTTCCTTGCAAATCATGAACAAGCTTTTGAGTATGCTCGATACATGGCAAGGCTTAGCAATTAATTATTCATCAAATCTGTCCTTCCAGGATTGTGTAAGCATAGTTAGTATATTATTTTAGTACATAAAACCTGGTGATACCCTGTATGTCTTGGTTTCTTGTTTCCACAAG
This sequence comes from Conger conger, assembly GCF_963514075.1. Taxonomy (NCBI): domain Eukaryota; kingdom Metazoa; phylum Chordata; class Actinopteri; order Anguilliformes; family Congridae; genus Conger; species Conger conger. The sequence continues at coordinate 8,711,420 of NC_083772.1, forward strand.
GTGGGCTTTATTGCAGATTAGCACCATATAGTGCTACCTTTATGGCTGTTGGTGAGCAGGATGTTGGCATGTCGGAGCATCGTCTGGAGGTTAATTCTGTTTAAAATGGATCACACGTTATCGTTATCACACCCTAGACGTTGGAAGCTCAAATCTGAGCTGGCTCGTTTGCTGATACTCACACAGAGTCAGCAATAGCGGGACACAGTTGCCTTTGTACTAATAGGAGTAAAATGAGGATAAGTTGGCCAGTGTTCATGGGTACGGCTGCATTTGCTCCAACAATCTGCCAGCCACCAGCTTACCAGCGCTCGTCAATGAGAGATATGGCTCTCCTTTGGCCTGTTGTGTTGTGTGGCCAGTAGCTGGGAAAAATAAGCCACTAGCTCACGGCATAAGGGAGCAAATACTTTGGCTACTTACACTGGTGGTACAGTGGAAACTCAAGAGCTTCTCCTGGCGATTCCCTGCTGGGAAAATCACCAGTAGATTACCCACTTAAAATGATCTGCAGACTGGCTACAATCCCTCTCAAACAACAGCCGACAGAACATTATTTAGGTAAGATTTAAATGAGACGTGAATGGGTTGTAAAATACGATTCCCCAGGAAAATGTTGAAACTTATGTTGAATTTATTTATTTTTCATAATTATATAGACTCAAAGCTATTGTATAGCGTGGATAATAGTGTTTCCTTTTCACTTTATTTCCTTCATTGGACAGGGTTGTGTTACAAAGATAAATTGTAATTTCTTTTCTAGTTTTCACTAGCCACTGTTCATTTCAGGTGAATTGAGAGTAGTGTGAATATAAAGATGGTCTTCTGGGCCGAGGCTGACCCATTAGTGTATTTTTAACTAGACTGATAACTATACTTCCTCAAGGGCAATATTGCATCTTGGTCCCAGAGCTGACTATCACTGGGAAACTGCAGGTTTCTATGACCAAAGTAAGAATCTGTGATAATGATGATATTGCCAAGACCCTGTGAATTATGGGAACATGGATATCTTCCTTGGGTTTTTGTAGTTGGAAACAGTACTTTCACTTTGCTTGGCAATAACTGATGGCAGAGATGTGTTGTGGTTAATTTATTTGTGACAGAGCTCCGCACCATTGTGTGACCTGTATACTGAGCTTGTTCATGCCACTGGACTCAGTATCTCTGAGATATCCTTTCAGCCACACTGGGATAGACTTGGCTTCTGTTTTCTGCAAGAATAAGGAGGCTCATTCTCCAAAAACACACAAAAGCACCCGTGTACTTTTTATGCCTCATGTCCCAGTGGGTGGGACAATGACACTGACCGTTAGTAATCTGATGATGATGATTTTATTAATGTTATCAGCATCCATGTCACAGACACAGCTTCGAGATGGCTGGTGTGAGATTGGGAGAAGTCCTCAGTCAAGAGGAACCTGCAGAAGCTGGCGGCACCCTTAAAGAATATGAATGAGGCTGAACTACAATGGCTCATGGCTGCAGATCTATCGCAGTGATGGATGCATCGAGATGTATCAGAACTGGAGACAGCTCCCCCTTACCGTTCAGTGCAGTCCTATGGGAGCTGCTCAATGGCGCATGAAGCCAGTCCATGGAGGCTGTCAAGTTTGACTATAAGGCTTTTTGGCACTCGAGCATGTGTACTGGGTACCTAAAGGGATCAATAGGAATTCAAACATATTTTATATTCTTATGTGCGGCTCAGAAAAAAATATTGGTCCCTGGAATGTAATCGGTTCAGTGTGAAGAAATTTTAGAATTTAAATGTGCTGTCCAGAATAGGATATTTTCTCCAGGGTGCATTTATAGTTCTGAATGGGCTTCAGTGGGGGAAATTCGTTTTTTTGGCACCAGAGGTCGAATAAATGGCTATACCTTCGGTAGCCACTGGAGTTCTGCGAGCTTCTGGGCGAATGTCAGTCCCTGGTCCCCTGGCTGTTCTGGGCTGGCACAGAGTCCAAACGCCAGCGGTTCTGAATGTGTTGTAATGGACACACGTGGGCCGCGCTGTCGATCATAGCGACGCGATCCAAGCAAAGGAGAGGACAAATGTGCCCGTGCTCCAGCACGGATTCGCGGAAGATCACCTCCTCCTACATCCGGTGTCAACGCAGTGGAATTCCTCTGGGCTCAGCCATATGTTTTGCTTTACCCTCTTGTTCTTCTGCCCGAATCTGTCATCTCCCCGTGTTGCTATCTCAGGTCTGGTTTGTCCTGAAGAGGAACGGGCCGTCCGAATCTGGCCCTGGGTCAGGGGCCACTCTGGGGCCACGCCGGCCCCTGTCCGAGAACAAACACAGAGGCACTCATGCCGTCAACACCGCTGCTCGCTGCAATCAACAACAGAAACATTCAATCAGAACGCAGATCCCACCTTAAAAGGCTATTCTCTTGGAATAATATTTAGTCAGAAGCCAGACTGCAAGCAGCAGGCCTTCTTTAATTTTCTCCCCCCCTCTCTCTGGCATCTTTATTGCTTTTTTACTGTGCTACTGTGAGCAGATGTTTACTGAGATAATCAAGAGCCTTGGCTCGCTAGCTCTATCTGTCTGTCTATATCTGTCTATCCATCTCTCAAAATATGACGGATATGGTGATTTGCACACACACACAAAAAAAATGCTGCTCATGTGTTGCGCTCTTCACATAAATATGAACCAGACAACTGACACAATTTCTGTACTTATTGTGACGTTTTCCTAGGAAGACTGACAATGCACAAGATTTTTTTTTTAAAGATGTTCTGCCTATGACTGCTGCTACACTGCTCCCTTCAATATGATAGATACATCTGACTGAAATTATCTATGCCAATCTATGCATTAAAGTGGTGCTGAGACACGCCTGATGTCTGTTCTTTTTTAATATTATTACCAAGTGCATATTTCAGAAGTTAAATTCCGAACAAATTGCGGTTATAAACGCTATCTAAGCTGAAGATTTGATATAATGCAGCAATTTGGTGATTCCCTTTGCCTTGAGTTGGTTTGAAAAGAGGGGGATTTGTACAGTCAGGCTCAATAAAATGAAGGAAGGCAGCCCAGAAAGCCTCCTTCTCTCAGAATAACTCCCACCATGTTCTGTGTACTGTTACCTTCTGGGTTTTATGGGCTGTTATCATGAACTTTTTATTAGGCTTAACACTGCTATGGCTATTCCTGCTGCTGCTGCTACTACTACTACAACGGCAGCTAGGACTGCACAATGCATTTCACTATTCTACATTCACCCAAACTTATTATTGTGTCAGAAAACAACAAAAAAGTAATGATTGTAGCCTGTGGTTTTCTAAGGACAATTCTATGTATTCTATGTATTTTTTTCTCCACAAAAGGCTAGTTTTTACCATGCAAAGCTGGAACCAATGAATGCAAAAATGACCATATAAATAATAATTAAAAAATGCATTCTATAGCTAATCCCGTATATAGAAGATAGATTTTTTCCCCTCCATAGCTGACAGTGTACTGGATTAATTACAACATGGGAGAAATTACTGAAATCTACCCAAGATCCACACTGCCTGCTTCATCTTTCCTGTAGGTAAGACAGAAGTCGTTTTCTGTTCTACTGTTCAGCCAGGAAACTGTTGCAGCGACAATGATTCAATTAATCTCCGTCTTCTGCATGTGAAATATCTGCGTGTGGCGCTCACTCATAGTCAGGACCAAAGCGCACCGTGCTTATATTGAACAGAGCCCTCACTGTGCCTGGTGAGTTGAACGAGCTTTTCCTATTTTTCTTATGCTCCGTTATTACACGCCGAGGCCAAGAAGGATCACCGGAGTTCAGGATGAATAATGAGCTGGAAAAAGGCTGAACGGAGGCGGGAGAGAGCCTGGCCTCCCCCGCCTTCCCCCCGGTTCGGTCTGAGCTTCCAGAGACCCAGGCCTGCTGGTGTCCAGCCCTACACCTGAACACACACGGCTCGTCCACACGCGCTAGCCCCCGTTTCACAAACACTCAGGCAAGCACGCTGATTTATGCTCATCAGAGGCCAGCGACAGAGAGCGCCAAATGACTATAAAAGGCCCAGAAAGATGGTGGGGTGGGGTGGGGTGAAGTTTCTTGAGATGGTGGGATGGGGAGGTTGGATGGTAGCATGGTGGAGTTTGTTGCAAAGGTCATTTTGGAATAATAATAATAATCATAATAATAATAATAATAATAATGTTTGAATTCATAAAGTTATGACTAACATCAGTTAGTGAGAATGTTTAGTTTTTTTTTTTTTCGCCCCATTGTTTGTGTTTGGCCCTCTTTCTTCAGTGACGGTTAGAGAACAGGAGGTCAACTACCACATGTGGGATTGTCAATGTTTAATGGCTGCACAAGGCTACAAAACCACCTCCGATTTTCCTCCGAGATTCGCCGTGTCTTGTAGCGAGCTGGAAAGCGTCCGCGTTCACTCGATCAATCTCGCTCTCTCCCCAGCCTACAGCCCTGTGGGTCCCACAGAGATACTGAACTCAAGAAAATACCCCTGCTTTCACCAGCAAGGTTGGATCAACAGAGTACACTACACAAGATAAACAACGAGACAATAAAACATTTTTTTCCTCAACTCCAAACCAAGTTTTTTTTACTGTAAAAGTAAAATATGGTACCGTAAAATACAGTGAGAGTACAATGCCTTAATTTTCTTCCAATATTTGTTTCAGAAAGGGTAAGATGAACTACTAGCTTTAAGCACTTCATGTTGACTACCAGTCTCACATCAATTTTAATTGCCTACAGTCCCTAAAACCCCGCACTGTTCGGAAGGAGGTCAGTACTTGGAAGGATCATAACTATGTCAAACATTATCCTTAGCTGAGTGTCTGACTGAAAATGATCCTCACACAAGGGGTTTGCTCTGAACGTCCGTTAAAGATTCAAACTTTGCAGCTCAAAAATTTCTTAAATACACATAATATCCGCAGAGTTTTCTGTCCATCTGTTGTTTGGAGATTTCTAAACATTATGTCCAACTATGTTCCATAATTTTCTTTTTTTGGAAAGAATTATAGAGTTGAACAGGTCCGAGCCACAGTTTTACACACTTGAACATCATTTCCCATCGACTTCCATTTCAATCTATTTATTATGCAAAGGAAGCACATGGGTTTATGCTAGGATCTTTCATGAAAGGGATTTTCCAACTTCAATGCTTAGCTTGGGTTGTGCTGCCATCCTTGCTGGTCAAATAAACATAGCTTCTACAAACTGCCTGTCTATGAACTTGCCTCCAGCGGAAACTCTTTTTTTTTCCCTTAATCAGAAAGACAGTAAATAAATAAACCGGGTCACCGGCACACGTGCCAGACCTACGAAATCTAAACCGATCTAGATCTAAACTGCCACTTACAAACGACCGTGTTGCCTCGCTGCATTAATAAGTCTAGGATGCATTTGTTTTGACTTACTACACATAGTTAAAGACCGTGTGTGGTTTGAGGGTTTTGACAAAAACAGAACAAGATAAATAAAAATTGAAAAACTTCCTGAAGTCACGGACATTGTTCTCACGTCAGGGAAAAACTGTGTCATAGCGGTGCTGGAGGAATTCTGTAATGCATTATCCCACGCGACTGTGTGGGTCCTCGTTCAGATCTCTGCTTTTGTTCTGCTTCGCATACTTGGGGGTTCGTGCTGACTCCAACATCCTCAGGCTGCCCTGGTTCCTGCTTGAACCTGCGCCACAACACTACCCAGTACCTGTCTTTCCAATTCAAATAACCCCGATAAGTCCTAAAAAGTCACACAAAATGATGAAAAAATCATGGACATAATCTTTTCCTCACAATAAAAACTCGCATTCTTAGGGAGTTCTCCCCGCAATTGCGTGTTGCTGTTAAGTCAATTAAATGTCTCCCTGTAACTAACTGCTGTGTGTTTTTTTTGGGCTTGGGAAACTATTGGCGCCATCTGTATGAGGCAATTAAGTCAGTTCTTCCATCCATTTGTTGTATTGTTCTTTCAGTTAAATTGTAAATGACTTGTGACATTATACCAATATTTTGCAATATACAGTATCTTTGCTTGATTAAATATTAATGGATATTATTTGTCCTATGTACAGCAGTCATGTGTTCTCCAGTGAGATATTTTAACATACGTACTATTGGATCAGTTTAGATACAATAGCTGGAGACTTCCAGCTTTTGCATCTACTGGAGACTTCTATCCAAAACATATGGTGCCACTTTTGTCATCTCTACTTATAGAAGAATTGTCAGTATCACTGTTCAGCCAGGAAACTTTTGTTTATACAAGGTTGACATGGGCTCCGAACGTGAGCATATTCATCCGATTATAACGTGGATACACAGAGTCTACAGTGTGTCACCCATTAAATCATTCATCTGCCATTTCAGGATGAGGAAATCACAGGCACAAATACTGATGGAGACATGCAACTTCAAAATGTCTCCAAAATCAAAACCGTATCACCATATGATGTTTTCAATAAAAGAAGAAATGATAACTATTGAGTTGAGCATCTATGGAAGTGATTTATATTTATATATATATATATATATATATATATATATATATATATAACCACAACAACTAAATCTGCAAGTGTTTATGTTAACCTTGATCATTTCTTTCTAAGTATATTTGCATTATATACCATCGCAGGCACCATCTTTCATACATATGTGAGATGCTGTGAGTACTGGTCTGTATTGGCATCCCACCATGTTGAAATATCGTGTTCATAGCTGAAGTCTTGTGAAAGTGCATAGCCATATGGTAACATGCCACATATTTAAAAACTACAAGCAAATATCAGAAGGCTTATGCGTATTCAGCATTAGACCTTTGGTCACTATTGCTTAACAATTTGGAAAACTGCTTTGAACGGCAATTAAAAAAAAACAACTAAAAAAAACACAACTAACAACAACAAAACAAAAACAATAAAAATAGCATGGACAAAATTGAATTAAATCCTTCAATTGTGGTCAGTATGATGCTGAGGTTGAAAAAAAAAAAAAAAAAAAGAGTAAAACAAAAAAAAAAAATCTAAACAAAACACAGTGCAGACGCCTGAAACACAAGCAGCTGTCCCGCTAATGGGAAGCAGGTCGCGGAGGTTGCTAAGTGACAGGAGCTCAGATGCGGGCCCAAAATTTGGGTTGGTCTGTGCGGTGAGAACACACCCCCCCCACACCACTGAGGCTCTGACGTTGGCAGGCCTGAGCCAAAATGAAAAACAGACCCGTTTACCCCTGCTGCCTTTTTTCTGTCCCATCTTTTTTTGTGTGTGTTGTTTTTGAAGGGCAAAAAAAAAAAAAAAAAAAGAGCAAGCTCCAAAAATAGTTTTAGGGGATCGCGTGCCAGTGGTTTTTCAAGACCTTTTTTCACTCTTTCTAGTCACGCAAGTAGCCTGGCAAGACCTTGAAAAGAAAACAACAAGAAAGACAGAGAAAGAGAGGCAGGGAAGAGAGGAACTCCTTCCACAGAACTGCCGGCAGAGTTCGGGAAACTGCGGACGGGAACATCCCCGGCTCAAACTCCTAGTATGGGACAGGGAGGCGGCTGACGTGCAAGCTCCAGGTACCAGGGGCTTATGGGTAATCCTCTGTGCGCTGGAAGGCGCTCGCTGAAGCTCAGGCCTCATTTGAAATGGAGAGCCCCTTTTCCTTGGCCAGAAAACGGTCTGATCCCCTCCAGAACGCCTGCAGACAGTTCAGCTATCCTACTCCGGTGAACACAAACACAGAACGCACGCAGGTCACTATCGCCTCGGCCAGCGTGGGGGAACACGCCGCTCCAGTTCCTGCTATTTTTAAAGCCTCACCTGGACCTGAAATAATGGATGAGCCACGACCTCCACGTCTCCATCCTTTGTCACTGTGTGCGAGTAATGGCAAAACAGGCAGACTGCCCACTCCCTGTTAAATTAGCAGATCTGGCCATTTGCCCAAATGAGTTCACCACATTGTAAAGAAATGAGTGAATCACGGGAATCACTCCCGCTTATTAACATTATTATTACGGTTAAAACTGTAGGCCAGCCCACCGTTGAGGATGAGTTATCTTAGGAATTATAAAAGCCACACCGCTCTGCCACATCTGCACAGGGCATGTTAAAACCATCATTTTCACCACTCTTTCAAGCTATTGCAGTTTCATGGCTTTATGGGTCTCCGCCAGTGGAAGAGAGCAAAAGCACTTCACTGCAACTGTCCCAAAGACTGTGTTTAAAAAAAATAAATCATTTGTTATGACAGTGCAGTAGGAGTCTAAAGTTTTTAAAGGGGTTGAGATCAAGTACGTTCTCTGAGAATAGTTTCCCACACCGACACCATCACCGGAGAGTTATCTGGTATTCAGTTCTAATAGCTGTGTGTTATTGATTTTTACAAAGTGAAGAGCAGTGGTTGTGTAACTGCCGACCTTCAGCTCATGCATCATGACTCCATGTCCGTGATCCTTCAGATGGAAAAAAAGAATGCTTCGTGAAGTGTGCACTTTGTCATTACAAATGCTCTTAACATAAGACAGATACAGTGTAGTTTTTTTTTTTGTTTTTTTTTTAACAAATATTTCAATGAAGTTTATTAAGGCATCTGTTATCAAAACAATGGCACCAAAAACACATTGGCACTTCTCAGCTCAAGTATAAAGTCTGGGGGGGGAGGAGTCTACGGAAGGAAGGCCAGCTCAAATGTACAGCTACAGAACAAACCTGCAAGAACACATGCAGCTTCAAGAGTACATAGGAAAATAAGAGCTAAGGACCAAAACTGGTTTTACAGCATATGAAATATAAATAACAGGCTTCCTTCCCACTTGTCAACATTGTATTTCCCAATTTGCTGAAAACATTCCTCATGAGGCTTTGCCTGGGATAGAGGGGGGGGGGGGTCTCTGCGGGCACCTACACACCCAGGGATACAACCGAGATGAAGATGACCCTACATAAAAAAAAATAAAAAAATAAAAAAAGGCACTGCAAAAATGTTATGACTGCACTTTCCATACATATGAACTGTGCTCTCTACAAGCTCTTCTGTTGAAGTGAAACCATATGATTTATTCTGCTCACTCACGACTTAAATTCAAATGTTATGATCTGGCTTCAGAGATGATCCGACTCATATCGCAATGGCATCTGGGATGGCTATCATCTACGTTGTGTGCACTGGCCAACTGACTCTGTGGAATTACTGCATGTTACAGCAGCAGGTTGGGTTTGTAAGGTTTTTTTCCGCCGCGTCCCATTTTGTCGCCCTGCGTCCCTCCGGACTATATCTGTCCCATGCCAAGGGCCCGGCCCAAGCAGAACAGGGCGTGTCCTTTTGAAGCGGGGTTGGGTTACAGCGTAGGCCTCGGAGCACTAACCAGGACTGCTTTAGAGGCCGGATGACTGTACCCCACTCCTCTCCCCGATTGACCTCTCTGTCCATGTGCGTGTAATGATATAAGACGTACAAGTATTAACACAGGGAACACAAGCTGACCCGACCGATAATAAATAAATTATAATTTTGCCAATGAACTGCATAAAAGCGGATACCGGCGAGAATGGGGAATTTTCAGCGTGGGTCTTGAGGACGGCCTTCCCGATAACTTCCGAGGTCTGACACCTGGAGTCATGCGAGTCACCTGGAGTTTGATGAGAGAGGACCGTTTCCGTTAGAGTCTTCCGAGAGGCCTTACAAGTTAACGTTCTTAAAGGGACAGGCCGCATCCCAACCTCGGATCATACGAGCGCCCCACGAAAGCCCCTCTGTTTTGCACGTCCTCGTTTCCCCCTCACGTGAAGCCACAGCCATGCAGACTCGACCTCCCCCAGACCGGGAACCTAGCCTGCCACTGCAGCACACAAACAGTGCATCTGGGTTCAGTCTCTGTGTGAACACGCCAGCCAGAAGACGCAGTCCATTTGCACACATGACGTAAACGCAGCAACACGGCAACCAAGCATTTATCCTACGTCATTCCACTATTCGCTCTTGATAGAAGTATTTGGTGTAACTAAAAAACTAAAAAAAAAACAAACAAAAAAAACATTTTCTTTATTCTGTCTCCAGCATATGGCCTTGATTTGTACAAACAAAGCTTGCAAGGGGGCTCCGAGGTTTTAGGAAGAGGTCATGCATACAAAGCGCCTTTAAGGTAACTCTAAATCGCTTTTTATTTGATTTGCCGAGGTGTCCGTTTACTGTGCATCGGCCCTGCTGCTCTGCATATGTGTCTGCTTTAAGGGGTTACAGTCGGAGCAGAGGGATACGGCACCCATCCAACAGGGCCCTGAAGTCAGTGGCTCAGATTATTTGAGGCCGACTTCATGCACAACATTAAGCATCGCAATACACAGAAAAAGCAGCTTGACTGGTCAAGGAGGAGAACGAAAGCAGTCCATATATACCAGGGGTGTACAACAAGGGTCAATCCATTGCAGGATTTTGTGCCAACTTCTGCGCTTAATCATTTAATTCAATCCCATCTTGCGCTGATATTTGTAAAGGCACCAGATACAGCAGGCTGCAAGTGTATCCTGAAGATTTGACTGTCTTTTACTGAAAAGTGAACCATCTAAATCTAAGATAATTGGCTGCAATGAAAAGCAGCATGTAGACTGGGGCTAGACCCGGACCGAAGTTGTGCTTGCCTGATATACAGTGTATACTGACAAATCTCTACTGGTCCCAAATTTTAGCGTTACCTGGATTGCAACGTTATTTTCATGTTTGGCTGGGGATAATTTATTACAGTTAGAGTACAGGCAAGAAGCAGTTCCTGTGTTCCTCTCCCTGGTGCTCTGCGCTAGCCATGACTGGGGCCACATATCCCGCTCACTCAAAGGCCCACGCCGAAAAACGGGCGCTGTATATCACGCACGCACAATGAGACGCTGCCGGTCTGGGAGGAGCAGTCACTTCCTGCGGCTCTCAGGAAGGTCCGGGCAGGGCAGGTAAAGAAGACGGATGCTCCGTTTACCCCCCCACTGCTGCGCCTGCGATGGCTTACAATGAGTTTCCACTTTTTCCTAAAACCGAATAAATTACTCCTTTAAATTTAAATGATGTGGCTTTCGCTACTGTGATTGTATATAAAACATTGCAAGCTACGACCATTCAAGCCAGCAAACCGCAGGGATTTATGAAATGGAATGGCATTCCTCACGAATGTTAAATTTATACCGCTCTGTCCTATTATTCTTTTGGACCCACATCTGCACTTCATTTGGGTTTTTTTATTTTTTATTTTATTCACTGAGAAGTTTCAGAACCATGACAACATGTTAATTCCTCAGATCTAGATACCATTCCGTGCTAAATTCCTGGAAAGGTTTAAGTTTTCCATCTTTTTCCATTAGGAAGATAAGATGGGACAGAAGGTGTCTGATAGAGGACACATTGTCTGTGGGTTTACGTGTAAAATGAAATAAAAATTTGACTTGAATGTAAACAGGTGCACATCTGTAACAGAATAGGTGCACATCTGTAACAGAATATACTCCCTGCCTTCAGTTGTTGTTGTTTTTTGTTTTTAAACTGGATTGTATAACAAGGTGTTTCTGGGAGAAGACGTACAGAGCTTTGAGACCAGTGCACACACATTCTACTCCAGTCCATAACATGCTGATTCAACACTACATGGACATTGATATTTTGTCCTTTGTGGCAGAATAACTGAGTAATTATCTTTACAAAAGTTATGTAATAGAATAGCTTTCAGATTGTAATCTTGGGAATTCCACGGAATGATTCATAGCCGTGAGTGGGTTTGTGAGTGTGTGCGGTGTATGTGTGTGTGCGTGTTCGTGCGTGCGTGCGTATGGGTGGGGGGTGGAAGTGTATTTTCAGGCCCTGTGGAGGACACAAATTTGTCTGCCGCTGTTTGTCATTAAGTCTGTTGGGTTCCGAGTATTCTTTCTGGGAATTTGTTATTGTTATGAAACAAAGATGCTTTAACTCTTATTAAAAAAAAAAAAACCTGATAAGGAAAGAAGAATAAATGCATTTTAATCATTTTGTAGAAACTACTAGTAATAGATTCTTTAAATTATGAGTAAGGAATTTGAATCATTTAAATGTATTCCCAAAGACCACAAGCCCACAGGGTAGACTCTAACCAGACCTGCTCTCTGCCATATTTAAAACGAAACAATGGGTTCTGCAATAAATGAGGTCTTGCTGTTTCAATTTAAAATAGTTTTAAACCCACTTCTTTTGAGTGAGTAAATACCTGGATGGTCAATTTACTCTGAAGGTTACAAAAAGTCTCATGGTTTTTGGACGGAAACAAACTGGAACAGTATTTTAAGGATGTAATCAGCCAACAATTTACTGCAAAATTCAAGACTCACTCTCTACAGTCTCTTGACTGCTGATTTAGAAGCAGAATATGACAATATCTGTGGCTTTAATTAGTACAGCATCCAGCATATCCCAATCCTGAAAAGGGTGCAGTCCCACACATTCTTTCAAGAACTTTCGTGGAATGTTTCCTTGTGGTTTTGAAACATTTGAAAGAACTGAGAGATATCAAAATCCTAATTGTCATACCCAGAACTCCACTGCAAATTAATACAGGTCAGTATTTTTTTTTCTGCTAATGTGTTAACAATTAAAAATGAAACTTTAGATCCTAGAACCATCAAGGAGAATGCCGTCTGACAACTCCAGGGGAAATGGAGTTTCCAGACTTCTTCCATGGCAATTGCTCAGATAAGTAATAAATACAATCTTACACTGGGGCCTTTTGCAAAGGTTGCCAGAAACCATTTAGTTTTTGTTTTGCTGATCTCGAGGGTTATACCAAGTTTAAGCAGTGCACAAACGAGGAAGCCAGTGGAATCTGAGAAGGTAAATGAACAAATAGCATAATAGAAACCTTGGGTATCCCATGATTCAAGTGGCACTACCCAAGATGCAATGCAGGAGATGGGCATGTCATTATACAACCATTAACCAGAGAAACCTGGACAGCAACAGTGGCTTAGTACAGTATACAGGACATATTTACACTGGTCTTTTTCAAGGCTTGTAGTTTGGTTTACACCTGGACAGAACAGTTGTGGGATGTAGACAGGTGCATAAATAGAAGCTGGCTAGGGGAAGGGGCAAGGTCTTGGCTGCTCAATTGGAGGTAGACTAACTGAGGAGCGACTCAGGTTGATGAGAGAGAACATAGCTTAATTGTCAAGATGGATGGACGTTGTGGTGCTTTGATCTTCAGTTTCAGAACCCCCTTAATACAGGCTTTTAGGTTTGCTACGGTTACCACACAGTTCTAGAATGCTGCTAGCACAACGACACTGTTAAGGCGAAACATCAACACTGTTCTCTTTGTCTAGTGACAGAAAAAAAGTTTTTTGTTTTTTTCTTATTATTATAATACAACAACAGTCACTGCGTACCACTCAGTCGAAGCTGAAGATGTCTTTTCACCAGCCTCCGTAGTGAAAAGACACGACTACAAAAAAGTTCAACAAACCCCACAATGTTTTTAGAGGAGAAACGGAAAAAAGCAAAAGAGAGAAGGCAATATTATCCGATTAATTTTTTTTTTCTTTTATTGCATTTTCTTGTTCTTTTATTCTGCATCAGTTCAGTCCGGTTCCGTCTGCTCCAGTCTCTTGTGTCATTCCGACAGCTCCATTTTTCTACGGGCGCGTCTGGAATGGAAGAATCTTATTGCTTAGTCCGCTCTCATAGTGAAATGAGGCAGAAATCCGTTGCAGCTATGTAAACACACCTGTTGTCCACATGAAGGAAAGGCGTCCCTTAATTACTGAGCTACGTCAACATTATATACATTCTAATAAGTTTCCCCCCCCGCTCCCGACCAATTAGGATTACATACTGCAATATTTAGTGTCCTTCAGAATGTTTCAGCTCAGTGATATTTAGTGGGAAAAAAAAGGCTATTTACATTTTGATGGCACAGGTCAGTTTGACACCATAAAGAAAAAGTTCCAGTTTATATACATAACACGTCTGTTTGTTGCATTCCAGCATAGTCAGCATTACTGTTCTGACGCGTTGCTTTGCTTCTTCTTTTTTTTTTCAATTAGCTGCCAACAACCATCGCTGCTCTCTGACTGAAGTAGTTTTGGTTAGCCTTCAAAGGTAGCCTGGTTAACGGCTGCTCCAGCGCCGGTCTCTGTTTTCTGCCCAGCGCGTAGGTATATACAAAGGTCTTGATTTTTATTTATTTATCATTCTCACTCCAGATTCAAACCCAGAAATTAGAGCGGACCAGTTTGGCAAGAAAACAGACACAAATACACTTTCTTAATTTTGACATCGAAAGTCTGCACAAAGCGCTCGTGTGCTTTGATACAGGAGGATGGCTTAAACTGGATGATTTCTTCCCTCTCTGTGTCCACAATAATGGTGCACGGACTCCCAAATTGACTTATCAGATTGCGATTGTGTCTTCTGGATGGCTTATTTCCCCCCCGAGGCTGAAAAGGTAGTGGCAGCCACACTCTTCATTGAAAAACAAGCCGATATCTGATCGCCATTAATTAGGCACATATCAATGCCGGCAGTCAAGTGAGCTGTTATTGGCTGGCTCGAGCCTCCCTAGTTTGGAGCAATCAGTGCTGACAACGCAAGTACTAGCAGCACGACGTAGGCAGCACTGAGGATTAACACATCCGCATGCCAAAGTTTCACCATCGCCCCCCTTTCCCAATACAGAATTATCCAGCTCAGACCCCCCAGGCCCCCCCCCCCCCGCAGTGACAGCCAGCTGAAGAAGGGCTTGATTATGAGCCTCTTGTATGCCAGGCAGTTGCTTCGTGTGAGAAACTCTTTGTCGAAGTACAAGCAGCAATCTCATTCCCTGCTGAAATGACCTGAAGGGACCACGGGTTCAGGGTTCCGACGGTGTTTGAAGAGTTTTCTTTTTTTCTTTTTTTTTTTGCAGGAGCAACATTCCCTGCGGTTCTCCCGGTTCTAAAGCATGGGCAGTTCTTATTCTGTCAGAGTTGGGGAGAGGAGCGACTCTTCTGCACTTTTTTTTCTTCTTGTTTTTTTCCCACAAAAAAAAGGAACTTCTCCCCAGCCAAACCCCAGCCTTCCTCATAGCTTTACTGACATCTTGAAAGATCTCCAAGTCCACAAGAAAATATCAAATGAAACTACTCAATTGTGAAAACTGAATTAGTATATCTGTTCTTCTAGCGAGCAATTTTCTCTCTTTTTTTATAAATACTTATCAAAACACAAATGTTTCCCATTCACACATCACAGATGCCAAGAATCTGCAAATTCCACGAACACTCTAAATAATCCTAAAATCTAAAACAAACATAATAACATACATATCCATTGCATACACACAAATATACATATATGCATACATAAACTACTGCAATGGCAACCTCTTGACATATGTGAGTCATAAAACAAATGTTGGTATAAAAATATATAAACCAAAAAAGTGTTTTCTTTTGTAACACTTTGCCATCTGTCTTGGCTCCCCTTACAAATGTGCAAATAGTTTTTAGTCTTCAAAACACTGATAGGTATTTGTGAGAGCGCAATCATCAAAGATGCAATGGCGACAATAACAAAATAAAAAAAGGCAACAGCAGCCATTTTGGCCTAAATTTTTTACACTGAGTAGTTCAAGAGCCTCCAAAGGTCAAAGGTCAGCCAAAGGAACGGCCGGCCCTCGGCTCGCTGGCCAGCCAGTGAGACGACACCACTCGACGTGGTTATCTACACACATGTAACACTGCGATGAGTGTTTTACAGCTCAACAGCTTGAGTTAAATCCCCTGCAGAGTCTGGGATCCCGTGTGAGGCAGGCGGGGGGGGGAGGAGGAGGGAGAGGGGCCTTTGTGCCACTCGGGGCTCATTTCACCGCCCCTGCCTTTGTGTCCTCGGCGGTCCCTCACCTAGCGGGGCGCGTGGGCAGAGTTTAAATCCTGAGCTCCGCCTCCTCGCTGTGCTCGAGGGAGTGCTCGGTGGTGCTGATCACGGAGGCCGAGGGCCCCTGGGTGACCCCGAAGGGGGAAACGGCGGGGGAGCGGGTGGCCAGCGGGGACAGCGACGGGGAGAAGCTCGGCGACATGGCCGCCGAGGAGATGGAGCCCTCGTGGCTGATGGGCGACCGGCGCAAGGACGCCAGGTGGGGGAACGTCCTCCCGACAGCGGGTTTTGGGGGCACCGACTTGGCCCCCGGGTGGGCCACGGAGGTGATGAGCGGCGGCGGGTCTATGCGAGGCTTGGGGTCAGCCTTGGCCTTTGGCTGGAAGGGTCTCCGGGGGTTGCTGGGCGGGGCGTTCTCGTCCTTGAGCCGGGCGATCTCGGTGAAGACGTTGGCCAGGGGCTGGAACTGCGGGCACCAGTTGAGCAGGTAGTCCCAGTTGTAGCTGCCGCGGAGCTCCTCGTCGCTGGCCACGATGGCGGTCAGCGAGCCGTCCACCGCCGGCTTGCCGTCCTCGGGGAAGGCGTAGTCCTTGGGGTGGGAGATGTTCAGGCCCCGTCCCACCCCCAGGTACCCCCCGCCCTCGTCCCGGTAGATGGGGTGCTGGCCGGACAGCAGGGTCCCACTCAGGCTTCCCAACTTCTTCCCCTTGAACCACTGCCCCGCCTCCATGCCGGGCTCGCAGGAGATGTCCGAGAGCTGGTCGGCGTCCTGCTGGATGCCCGAGTCGGGCCCTCGGGCGGAGATGTGCTCCTGCATGGAGGAGGAGATGCTCGAGACGCGCGGGTACTCGTTAATCATTCGGATTTCGTCATCCTCCGCCGCCTCCGCCTCCGCCGAGCCCCGCCCGCTGGAGTGGGAAGGGTCCAGGGATCCCCCGCGGGTGTAGGGCCCCACGCTCGACGCGGTCTGGACGCTGGCATACCCGGGCAAGGTCTGGTGGTAGATCCTGTCGCTCCCTGCCGGGACTTTGGCCTCCTCCAGCTTGTGGAGGACGGTGCCGGGGGCGTTCGCTCGGTTGCGGGCCTCCCGCTCCTTCTTGCGGCGGCGGGAGCTGGCCAGGAAGAGGGCGACCGCGATGACCGCCAGGATGACGATGGCGCCGAGGGAGGCGGCGACCGCGCTGACCAGCAGGACGTTGACATCCGTGGCCAGGCCGAAGGAGGTGCGGGTGACGTCGATGGTGAGGCGCGTGGAGGCCGAGCGGGAGGTCTCCAGGGGGCCGCACGCCGTCACGTCCAGCGCCATCTGCCGCACCTCCCGCTTCGAGCGTCCCGAGCCGCCGTGCCTTCCGGAACTGTCCATCTTCAGGGAGACGACGCCCGTGGTCCTGTTCACCTCGAAGTAGGGCGAGCTCTCGGCGAGCGAGTACAGCACGATCCCGTCCACGCCCCCGTCCTCGTCCTTGGCCTGCACCTGCCCGATGCTCTGCCCTTTCCTGGCCCCCTCCGGCACCTCAAAGGAGAAATCCGAGGAAGCAAAGACCGGGTCGTACTCGTCCTCTCCGGTCACGTAGACCTGCACGGTCACCGTCGCAGAGTAGTTCCCCATGTCCATGGCCAGAGCCACAAAGCTGAAAGAATTGGACTTCTCAAAGTCAAACGTCAGGCGCGCTCGCACCTCCCCTGAGGTCTGGTTGATGAGGAAGGACTCCTTCCCTGCGCCAGCCTTGTCCACCATGTAGTAGCGCAGCTGCCCGTACACGCCCCTGTCATAGTCTATGGCGTGCAGCACGGTGACCGGGGCGTTGGCCGGCCGGTTCTCGCGAATGCTGGCGGTAAGAGTCTTCAGGGGGAAGTAAGGCCTGTTGTCGTTGACGTCTTTGACCTCCACGGTGACGGGGGCCAGAGCGTAGTGCCCCTGACCATCTGAGGCCTGCACAATGATGGTGTGGTGAGGCTGTCTCTCGCGGTCGAGGGTTCGCTGCAGCCGGAGGGAGCCGGTGTCCAGGTCGACGCTGAAGAGCCCCGTGTCGTCCCCGGAGCTGATGGCGTAGCGGATGTCGGCGTTGGGGGCGGAGTCGGGGTCAGTCGCCGTGAGACGCAGGACCTCGGTGCCGGCGGTCGCCCCCTCGCTCAGAGCCATGGCGTACTCCGCCCGGACGAAGGCGGGCGGGTTGTCGTTGGCGTCGGTGACCGTGATCACGGCCGACACGCTGGAGCTGCGCTGAGGCACCCCGCGGTCCGACACCACCACGGTCAGGTTGTAGCGCTGCGTCGCCTCGAAGTCCAGCCCGTCCACCAGGATCAGCGTGCCCACCGTCTGGAAGCCCCGGCCCTCCAGGAAGCGCACACTGCTCTCCACCTGGAAGACGTCGCCCACGTTGCCGCTGGCGATGGCGAAGTCGAAGCCGCAGTTCTCGCGGGACAGGTCCCCGTCCACAGCCTCCAGGGTCAGTATGGTCGCCCCCGGCAGGCTGTCCTCCGCCACCGTGGCCCAGTATTCGGACTGGGGGAACAGCGGGGCGTTGTCGTTGATGTCGGACACCAGAACCTGGACGGTGGTGATGGAGGACAGGGCTGGGGTGCCGGCGTCCCGGGCCTCGATCACCACGGTGATGGATGGTCCCTTGGGATCAAACTCTACCTTCTGGCTGAAGAACAGGGTGCCTGCCACGAAAGAAAAGGAAAGGAAACAAATAGTATTTTAATCCCTCTGCAGAACGGCTGTTCTTCCACTCACGCTTCAGTGCTCAATATTTTATGAACTGTCCAGTCAGGATAAAGTTGGTATAAAATATAGATACAGGAACAATTTTTCATTTTTTATGAACAGTTGTAAGAATTCAATCTCACTGCATGCATGCCTATTTGTATTAGCATGCACAGTACACACTCTAAATCCAGAAGGCTACAATTTGTGCCACAAGATCAAATCATTCTCATAAGCTGGTTTCCTTCATTGTGTCCACTGCACAGAATGGGGTCTTAACCCCATTTTACAAACCCTGGTTTGACCTAGGAAGCAACATAAACCGAAGAACGAGGGAGAGCTACCCCGTACCATTGCTGGGGTCAATGTAAAAGCCGTCCTTTGTTGATGACATCACTCTGTAGGTGACCTTGCCGTTCTCCCCCGAGTCCCGGTCCGTGGCGGTTACCGTGACCACCGGACTGCCTGGCGAGGAATGCTCCAGCAGCGTTACCTTGGAAACCAGAACACACCAGTCAGACGACGGAACTCGGACAAAGCCGCCGTACCACAGCGCCCCCCTTCCAGTATCCTGTCAAGCAACAGCGCCGGCTCCAGCCAAACTGCTATGCTTTCAGTGCAATCATCATTCTTATTCCCCCCGTTTCCAACCCCATGTGAAGGCGGAGGTCACTTTCTGGATTGTACGCCAGGGTATACTGGATGGAAATGCAGGTGCAAGCCCCCCCCTGTGTGGTCTGGATTCACGGCATATTAACAGCACAGCGTTTAATAACTGTCACGTTACGTGGGCTGAGCGCGCCCAGAGGACCAGCAGACCTGTTGACGCGCACATTTGTTAACCTGTCTATGAAATTTAACTGAGTGTGAACAGCCATTAAGGTAATTGCAGATGTGTGTCATCAATCTGCATAAGGTGATGCAGTTACTGTAGATGACACACATAAATCTGCATTTGATGATGCAGTTAGATGACACCCATCGATCCGCCTATCACAAACCTAAATTAATAAACCAAACCATGTCCTCAGCTTGTCAAACGACATGGATTAATCTTTAGAGTTTCTGAGCTAGCTGGATAGAGTGAAACCCAGTGACTCGCGGGGTCACCTGGTACAGGTCCTGGGTGAAGACCGGGGCGTTGTCGTTCACGTCCTCCACCAGCACGGTCAGGTTGGCCTCGCTCTGGTGCCGGGAGTCGGAGGAGCGCACGGTCAGGGTGTACCAGGTCCTCTCCTCGAAGTCCAGCGCGCCGGTCAGGGACACGGCCCCTCCGTAGCGGTGAATGCCGAACTTCCCCAGGCCGTGGGCGTCCGGCCGCAGCGTGTACGACAGGGCGGGGCCCGAGTCCACGTCGTTCCCCGTCACCTGGGTGATCTCTGTGCCAATCAGCGTGTCTGTGAGGGAGGGAAGGGAGAACAGGAACAGTGAGCTGCAGTATTCTAACTCGGGTAGAATCAGGTGGGCGCATTTCCTCGTCGAATTTCAGCGGAATCACGAGGGCATTGCATCATGTATAAAAACCCCATTGTGTACACTCCTGGGGGGTTTGGTGTCCTGGGATGTGGGAGTTGTAATTTAATCCACATTGCAGGCGATGTGATCGGATAGAAGGGTCTGATGCCACAAACATAACAAAGCCACAGTGGTACACCTCCCCTGACAGGCTCCCGCGGGGGTGAAAGGTCAGATCGCACTCACTCTCCGGCACGCGGATCTCGCGGGGCAGAGGGATCGTCGGACTGTTGTCGTTCAGGTCCACGATGATCACCGTCAGCGTGGCAGAGCCCGCCAGTCTGGGGCTGCCTCTGTCCGTTGCCGTGACAACCAGCCTGTCGAAAAAAAAAAACACGGAGCTCATAGCTCTGACCCCCACAACCTTTTTTGGCTTTGTTTTTGCTTTTTTTTTATTAAAACATGTCTTCGCTTTCTTAAATTTCCTGTTTACTTTGTCCCGTGTTTCACGGGTGCCTTTGAAGGCGACTGTTCTGTGATTCAGCAAGGGCCCGGGAACATATTCATGAAGCGAAATGAAAACAACGGCAAAAACCTGCACCACATGGAAATGGCGGCCAAAATCTGTCTGACAAAGATCTACAGAGCGCTCCCACAAAACGAAACGTATTGGGGGGATCTGGAGAACGCACAGAACGCACTGCGGCACAACGGGGCCTCCATCCCTCAAGTTAAAAAGAGAGCTCACTTTGTCTGGGTCCAGATCTCCCGGTCCATAATGGCGGCCGTGCTGATGCTGCCAGTCAGGGGGTCGATCTTGAACAGGCTGCTCATGCCAGAGGACTTGATGGAGTAGGTCACCTGACCATTCTGACCCTGGTCGAGGTCATCCGCCAGAACCTGCGTGTGTGTGTGTGTGTGTGTGTGTGTGTGTGTGTGTGTGTTGGAGGAGGACGTTGAAAAAAGAAAACGAATCACAATTTGCAACAGCTGCTTGAGTGCAACGTGAGCAGTATTGCACGTCAACACAAGGTCGCCGAATGAACAAAAAAAGCAACAAAAAGCAAAGCGTGTTTTGAGGCTCGCTGGCATTAACGATGTGGGCGAAGAGGCATTTCCCTGCCCAGCTGAAAGTCTCCAGATTTCCTCTTCCATAAGTGTAATGTTTTCATTCTACAAACCAGTCACTTCAGCACACCTTGGCAGAAGCCAATCAAAATAGGGGTGGTGGTGAGGGGCGGGGGGGGGGCGGGGGGGCACCGCACCTGAATGATGGGGAAATCGTAGCCCTGGGACTCTCGGATGTACGCGACGTAGTTCTGCAGCTGGAATCGGGGAAGGTTGTCGTTGACATCCTGCAGGATCAGGTTGACAGCCATGTAGGAGCTGGAGGATGCTGTATCAGCTTTCACCACTAGGCGGAGTCTGGGGTTCTCCTCAAAGTCCAGGCCAGTGGAGCTCTGCACCCAGATCTCACCTGAAGAAAACCAGAGAGGGGAAAGAGAGAGTTGGGAAAAGTGAAATTATTATTAATAGTACATTACATTAATGTAATTTGGTAGACGCTCTTATCCAGAGCGACTTACAGTTAATTTTAGACTAAGCAGGAGACAATCCTCCCGTGGAGCAATGCAGGGTTAAGGGCCTTGCTCAAGGGCCCAACGGCTGAACCAGTGACCTCGTGGGTCCCAGTCATGTACCTTAACCACTACTGCTACAGGCCGCCCTATAATATTATCATAATTCTTATTATTGTAGTTATTAATTCACGCTCATCGGGTTAACCCTTTCCACGCTGGCGCACCTGTGGTGCTGCTGATGCGGAAGGACTGCAGCCTGTTCCCGCTGAAGATGCTGTAGCTGATCCCACCGCGGGAGCCGTCGGGGTACTGAGCCAGGGTCTGCACCACCGCTGTGCCTGAGGGGGCAGGATGCAGGAAGCGCAGCTTAAAATACATCTTAGTGTTTGCCGTTCGGTCTGCACCCCCCAGTTTGGAGTGCCGAGTCATTGTTGAAGACCTCTAGCGTCTTTCTCGCTCTTTCTTGCTGTTGCGTTTGGGAGATCGCACTTTGGACGTAGATTGGGTATCTTGGGAGGAAACGCCCCGTCAACTAACTCTACTTGACAAACATCAGCCCGTCTCCATAATGCATAAGTACATTCCACACATGCCCACTCATTAGTATGCTCAAGTAATTCTGGGAAATGTAGTTTTTATGGGTGCTCATCGCAAGAGAGCAGAAGAGATCGGCCCAGAATGCGTTTGAAACACATTTTCGACGGGACAGTTGGGCAGAGGCGAGGTGTACCTTTGGCGGCGTTCTCCTGCAGGCTGACGTCCCGGGCGTTTCGGGAGAAGCGGATGCCCCTGTACTCCTGCTCCCGCACGTAGACGAGCACCACCCCCAGGGAGGACTGGGCGGGGCTGCCCTGGTCCATGGCCTCCACGATGAGGGTGCGCTGGCTCTGGGACAGGGCCTGGTGCCGCTCGCTCACCTGGATGTCCCCCGTCAGGGCGTTTATGGAGAAGCCCGGCGCCGGCCCGGCGAACCGGTAGAACACCGAGCCGTTGGCCCCGAAGTCCCTGTCCTCCGCCCTCATGGTGGCCACCACCTGCCGGCCGACCACCGTGCGGCCGGACACGTTGATGACCAGCGGGTCCTGCACGAAGAAGGGCGCGTTGTCGTTGACGTCCAGCACGTGGACGGTCACCATGGCGCTGGAGTTGCGGGGCCCGGCTGGGGACAGGTCCGTGGCGCACACGCGGAAGCTGTAGGAGGCGCGCTTCTCCCGGTCCAGCGGCGCCGCGGTGCTGACCCGGCCCGTGTCCGGGTCCACGGCGAACACGCCGCCCGCCTCCCCGCTCAGGAAGTACAGCACCGCGCCGTTGGGGCCCGCGTCGGCGTCGGCCGCCGTGGCCTGCAGCACCAGGGCCCCCGGGGGGGCGTCCTCCGGCACCTCGGCCGTGTGGCTGGCGCTGGCGAAGCGGGGGCTGTTGTCGTTGACGTCCAGCACCGACACGTCCACGGTGGCGGAGCTGCTGAGCGGGGGCTTGCCCCGGTCCTGGGCCACCACCGTCAGGGAATACCGGCCCGTCAGCTCCCTGTCCAGGGCCCTCGCCGTGGAGAGCACGCCCGAGCGCCTATCCAGCCGGAAATCACCCGCAGGGTCTCCGGCTTCAGGGGAAAGACACACACACACACACAGAACACACACACACAGACACACAAACACAGAGAACACACACACACACACACACACAGAGAACACACACACACACAGACACAGAGAACACACACACAGACACACACACAGACAGACACAGAGAACATACACACACACACACACACACACACAGACACAGAGAACACACACACACAGAGAACACACACACACAGAAACACACACACACAAACACATACAGACACACACAGCATAGATTTGTTTCAATGTCAGGCTGTCATTCACTGTCAAGCTGTCTCCTGCTCGTTCGCCTTCTCATCGTCTGTGTCAAACGGCTACTCTAAAATTCATTAGTTCACCTGCCCATATTCAGGGACAATTCCACAAGCTTGAACTGTAATTTACAGTCAATTCACCATGGGGCCCACTCTCCATGAGCCTATAATTGGAACTCCAAATCATTCCACAAGCTCATAATTGAGTGTCACTGAAATCCGGGCATACGGACCACGCAGGGGCCCAGAATCAATTATTTGTCCTTCACAATGCAAGGGTTCGTTTTCCTCAACACAAACTCCATTTCGAAAGAGGAGAACCTTATTTGTTAAGAAAAACAAAAAGTTAACCATGGCCTTCAAAGGAGAGTCAAAGTTAAGGAGACTGGATTTATTGGATTGGATCGACAGGGTCCTGGTAAGGGCGGGGGCACATTACATGAGTTGCAGGTACAAATGGTTAGAAAATGTCAGGTCTTAATGTTGCCACGCTGTAGGAATGAGAAACCTTTTGCGAACTGATCCTAGTGGTTTACGGGCTTTCAGCCTGTGAGTGGTCTGGCGAGTGGGTTCTGTGTTTTCACTCCTGTCGAGGTGGTTCCGTGAATGACATTTATCTGATCTGCGAGGGAGCCCGAATAGTCTATGCTATCATCCTATTGGTTGTCACAGTCTGACCGCACAAAGTAACTCCCAAACGTCATAATCCTTGAAAAATTGTGTCATTTAATAATGATAATAATAATAATAATAATAGCTACAGCACCTTTCTTACATTAAAGGGACAATAGGTAATTTCAGACTTCTCACGGTCAAGAGAGGAATTGCAGCAACAAACATGCTCAAACCACAACACTGTTTAACCCACCCCTTCTCTGTGAATGTGCTGCCATTGAAACACCATTGGTTGTGGCGATTAGAACCAGTTTTCAACCAATGAGCTTTAATTATTGTACAACTATACAATGTTTTGGTACAGACTATGTTTTGCTGACCCGCCAACTGCACATTTTGAAACAAGAATTGAAGGACTATAAACACAGGTAGAGGAGATGTCAGTGAGCCTTTTTCAATGATAGGAAGGGATTTACAATGGTCTTGTAACAATGTTTTAACAGAAAAATCTTACCTATTGTACCTTTAAATGGTGTAATGTAATAATAATAATAATAGTAATAATAATAATAATAATAATAATTACAAAAATAATGATGATGATAAATAATAATAATAATAATAATAACAATAATAATGATAATAATAACAATAATAATAATAATAATCATTAAAGTAAGAATGATGCTGTAAGTCATTTAAGGTACTTAAGCCGCGTCCCTGGGATCTCACCTGTGATGCGGTACTCCACCTCCCCGCTGGTGCCCGTGTCCTGGTCCCTGGCCCTCAGGGTGAACAGCTCCACCGGCCCCAGGTTCTCGGGCACCTCCAGGGCGTAGTGGTGCCGCCCGAAGGCGGGGGCGTTGTCGTTCTCGTCCAGCACCGCGATCCTCACCGTCGCCTTGGCGAAGTTCGGCGGCAGGCCGCCATCTTTGGCGTACACTGTTAGTATATTAGACGCGGTTCAGCCGGGGGAGGTGGGGAGAGGGGAAGACAGGGAAATGGATGAACCATTGATTTATTACAATGCTTAGTGGCCAAGAGTTAAATAAATGGAATAGAAAGGGAGGGAGGGGGTGAGAGAGAGAGAGAGCGAGAGACTCCACAGAAAACCTGAGCAGCCAGCTCCCTGCCCCTCATCTCTCGCCCTGGTATTTCTGCATTGTGACAGCAGGGGGCGGGGGGTGGGGGGTTACCTGTAACAGTGTAGGGGGGTGGGGGGGTTACCTGTAACAGTGTAGGGGGGTGGGGGGTTACCTGTAACAGTGTAGTGGTCCTGCAGCTCCCTGTCCAGGGGGCGGGTGGCCGATATGATGCCCGTCACCGGATCGATGACGAAGCCCTTCTCTGCTATGCCTCCGTAGGTGACCAGGCCGTTGGTCCCTGGGAAAACATCGGGGAACAGGGTTGGCTTCACGTCGCCGTCGAGCGAACGCGGCCTCCACACGCCAGCCACACTTACAAGCATCCTCCTCACGCGACGTCCCCCACGCCAGACGGTGAAAACCCTCATTTTCCTTTAAACCGCTTGCAGCACTGCTTTACGAGATTCGCTTCTCTCACGTAAGAGGCAAAGGCAGCGCAACCGCTTGTTGTGTTGCCTTGTTTTGTTTGTGCTTTATTTCGCTGCCTTGGCAGTCGGAGGCCGCAGCTCTGTACCCGGAGACTGATTGCCAGGTTGCGTGCTAACGCAGAATATTCTGGCACCATCACCTGTTTACTCCACTAATTGGTTCTGGAGAGAGAGTTTATAATCCCTCAGTTTTATGGGCTCCTGACTCAGCCCAGGAACATGTGTACACGCCCCACCCCCCACCCCCTTCTGCATTCTGCGTCCGTAACGATGAAAGACACGTAGTCCTGTCCTACGTGCCGCCATGAATACCGCGCTGCTAAGGCTGCTCCTAAACAAGATGAGACATCTGGCGGTAACGCCATGAAGACTAGCCATAAAGACGAGCTCAGGGAGGTAGGGGGAAGAAAAGCTGATTCACAGAGTGCCCGGCCTCCATTTTGCACAAAAAAAAGTGTACACTAAAAATGTCCAAAACGGAACGGGGGACACGTCTTGGAATGCGCTGTCATGAGCAAATGTTTTCACTTATTTTTATGGGTGTGAAATAAGCCGAAGGATGCAATAAAAGGGAATACAGCCGGGGAGCACAGAGTCGCTCGTAAGAACACAGAGCGCTGCAGTATTTTTTGGAAAGTAACGATGCGACTCCGGGCGTGGTCTGAAACGCGAGCCACACGTTCGGGGCCTTACACTTTTTATGAATGAGGTGACGGTCATTCACAAAAGCAGCAGAGCATTTTTACATTATATTAACATTATATTAATGGCATTTTGGCAGACGCTCTTATCCAGAGCGACGTACAGTTGATTAGACTCAGCGGGAGACAATCCTCCCCAGGAGCAACGCAGGGTTAGGGGCCTTTGCTCAAGGGCCCAACGACTGGCTACACCGGGGATCGAACCACCGACCTTGCGTGTACCTTAACCACTACGCGACAGGCCGCCACTATACTTATGTATAGCGGCCCTTGTGGTCGCACCGTGGTTGGACATCCCTGCTTCAGTGTGTGGGTCAGTGTACCTTGGTCCGGATCGGAGGCAGACACGGTCAGCACTGGGGATCCTGGCGGCTGGTTCTCCAAGATCTCGGCCTGGAACTCGGTCTGCTGGAACCGCGGGGCTTCGTCGTTCACGTCGATCACCTGCACCGTCAGCAGCTGCGTGGCGGACCGCCGCGGCGTCCCGTGATCCTCGGCGACGACGGTGAGGTTGTACAGCTCCTGCTGCTCGCGGTCCATGGGCTTGAGGATGGACAGAGAACCTAGACGTGACATAATAAAAAAATTATTATTCAAGTTATTCAAGTTCCTTTAATTGGCTGCGAACATTTAAATACCAACAGACCTCCCCCGCGGGCGGATGTGTGCTGCTAAGCGCGGCGGGGGCAGCAGCTGTCGCCCCGCGTTTCCGTGCCGGCGTGGGATTTGTGATGACCGCACGGAGGTCGTAAAAAACGCCGAACCACCCAGTGAGGGTTCGGCCTCGCTGAAGACAGGCGACGTGTGCGAGAGTCTGGGAGCCTGGTGACAAGCCCTCACACCCCCGCTGGAACACGCCTGCGCGGTCTGGCCCAAAATCACGAGCCTTTCCACAGGGAACGCCTCAGAGGTGGTGAACATGCGCTCCCAGCATGCAGCGGGGCAAAACTGCCGTGCTCCGCTCGAAATTAGCCGTCGTTAACGTACCCTCCACAGCTTGACGCTCTTATTGACTCCGTTTCAGTCCTGCTGACGCAAAACCTTTCGCCAACGTTGAGAAGGCGCTTCCATGTGAGTATGCGCACCCCTGACACTTAAGGGGTTTGTTTGTTTATTGTCCTTCTTTCAAACACCCACGCAGCACCCCTCCCTGACAGCACTCTGGCTGGAAAGCCTCTGAGCCGTTACGTATTGACCCAGTGCATGCCAGGCTAGTGATGGAAATCTGGAGCTTTCCTTGCTTCCAAAACCATACTTCAGTGACACTGTTGTAACAACTGAGAGTTACAGTAGCTGAAGTACTGTAAGGGCAATTTGGCGCTCAATGCAACTATGGCATTCAGTTGTCAGTATAATAAATGTATATGAATTGCATCATTTGACATAATGTATAAATTGTGAATGTAGACGGCGCCCAGCATTGCAGCAACGCTTTTGGTGGGGGAAACCAGCGCTTGAGAACATAAACATCCTCCTGGCATCATGAGATCACTCAATCATTAAGGGAATATTGCTGAACACCAGGATGTAACACCGATTACAAAGGTGAAATCATAACGGAGTAAAGTATTAAACATCACATCTATTATTAGAGACGGACAGCCCAGTGTGTAGTTAAAAAATATTAAACCGGTGCTGCATTTTAATCTTGTTTTTATTGAGCTATAATGAGGTTTTAAAGGCACACTGTTATGGGAGAAGTGAATAAAGTGTTGACACATGACAAATTGAGGAAGCAGGATTACTCTGACCCAAATTAAATTAAAAGTCACATCACTGTGAAACGTTCAATGGGAAACTAGGAGGTAGGGGAAGTTTATAAGCCCTTTAAAGACATACCTAGCAATTGATTTGGTTGGAGGAAATTGCAATTTAATCAATCACAGTACACAGAGGATCAGGTATTGTGTCTAAATGCTAATTGTAAGGATGTATCTACTGAAAATGTGTATTGCAAATGCCATTGCCATTGACAAAGTTATATAAATGTACTATTTATTAAATGGCAATTGTAAATGATGGGAACTTTTATGAAGAATGAGCTTATATGCCCTTTCCACTCACAGAAAGAAAAGCTAGGGAAAAAGAGTAGAGATAAAGCCAATGAGTGATTATACTGCTGTAGGATTCTGCCAGAGAAGAGACCCGGGTGCTCCGGCCATTTAATCTGCTGTGTAGTTTTCTTTAATGAATGATCCGCTCGACTCAAACACGTTCAACATGACTGTGCTCTGTAACGCATGACATGTTTTCACTGTTTCCAACAGTAGCCTGGGCAGGGGGGATAGGGGTTTTGGGGAGGGGGGGTTGGGTGGGGGTTTGAGAGAGCACGTTTGGGAGTTGGGGGTTTCAGGGGGCTTGTTTGGGAGGGGAGCGTGTTTCAGGGGGCTTGTTTGGGAGGGGAGCTTGTTTCAGGAGGCTACAGCAGTTTTCACACACAGGCTCCTTGGGTAACAGGAGGGTCCTGTGCACTTTTAATGACTGTCCAAAAACAACGTGAGGAGCCCTGAGCCCTACTTTCCAGCTCTACGGGAGCAGTGAGGGGCGTGCACAAGTCCCTGGTGTTGGCAGGAGTGGAGTTTGACTTAAAAATGGAGAGAGACAAGGGCTAAAAAGGTGGAGGAGCTCCAGTTCTGTCGAGACTTCTCTAACAGCCTGGGCTGTTTAAATGGTGCTGAGTGAGTAAGCAGTGTGAGGGGGAGGACAAAATGGCCACTGAGCTACAGCACGTATCTCACAGGCTGCTACGAGATGAGGGGGAAGAACAAAATGGTGGCTGAGCTACAGCGCGTATCTCACAGGCTGCTACGAGGTGAGGGGGAAGAACAAAATGGCCACTGAGCTACAGCGCGTATCTCACAGGCTCAGAGCGGAGGGCACTCACCGGTGTCGGGGTTGAGGCTGAACGTCCCCCCGGCGTTCCCGGCCAGGATGCGGTAGGAGACGCGGCCGTTCTCCCCGCGGTCGGCGTCCCGCGCCATGACGTACAGCGCCACGAAGCCCGGCGGCTGGTCCTCCATGGCGCTGACGGCCGCGGGCGAGCTGAAGACGGGTGCGTTGTCGTTCTCGTCCGTCACGAACACGCGCGCCGTCACCGAGCCCCAGCGCCGCTGGGCGGGGTCCAGGGCGGAGTCCGTGGCCCGCACCACCAGGAGGAGGGAGGAGGCGGCCTCGTGGTCCAGCACCCCGCCCAGGGTCAGGACCCCGGTGACGGGGTCCAGGAGCAGCAGGTCGGGGGCGTCGGGCCAGCGGTGCTGGATGGAGTAGCGGACCTCGCTGTTGGGCCCGCTCCCGTCCAGGTCCTCCGCCTGGAAGGTGTAGACCGAGGAGCCGGGCTCCATGTTCTCCGGGACCACGATGGTGACGGGGTCCTCGGGGAACGTGGGCGAGTGGTCGTTGCCGTCCTGCACCTCGATGTCCAGCTGCACCAGGTGGCTGCTGGGGTAGGCGGTGGAGAAGTCGTCCACTTCGATGTGCAGGGTGTAGCGCGCGCCCTGCTCGTAGTCCAGCTCCCGCGCCAGGTACACGTCCCCCGTCAGGCGGTCCACCATGAACGTCCCGTCCCGGTCCGTGCCTCCCACCACCACGTAGGTCACCTGACCTGCCTCGGGCGCCCGCTGCTTGTCAGGTGACATGACGGAGCCAATCACGGAGCCCGGTTTGGCGCCCTCCTCTGAGTTGATTTTCATGGATATAGAATTGGGTTTTGGAGTAGACTTGCTCGAGCTGAGCACCTGTTCAAACAGAATTGACCACACAAATAATTAATACCGCGAATCGTTTACTGCAAACGATGCAGAAGAAAGTAAAGAATTCATTCGAACCGCAGGAGCGCCGTATTCGAGACTACGTGTGGTACTGCAGCTAGGTCCGCTCGGAGAACAAGTGCATCTACATTCTTGGTGACAGACTGACCGAAATGTTCCATTGCAACACCAATAACTCAAACAATTTGCGGCTATTAAACAACAACAGATTTGTAAACCGCTTTGTTCAGGAAAAGGAACCAAGTTTTACCGGTCCTGAACAGCATGCCTGTTAGCGTTAAGTCAGATTTAATCAGGTGGGCGATTTGTTGCCAGGAAAAATAATGAGGGAAGAAAGTAAACATAATCAGAACAGGAAATGGTTTGAACGTTCAACATTTCGCTATGGGCCCCATTTTTAAGAATATTCAATTGTACGCCGGCCGCGCGGAAGGCCAATTGGGGGGCACTTCAAAGCCGAAATGACTCTGCCTAATCCGGAGGCACAGACCTTGGGTTACTTTCACAGATGACATATTGTTTTAATAAATGCGGTTTTTCAGCCCCGTATTTAAAGAGGGATCGGGCCATTAGGAACCGAGACCCCGCATGCTGAGTTCAGTCAATCAGTGTGTTTGAGGCTCAGGCTGACAGTGATCCCAGCAGCTGCCAGCCCAACTGCTCCAGCGCATAATGTCTCCATCGCTGAGTTTCCTCACTAATGCCCAATTAATTACCACGTCAAGTCTCGCAGCCCCGTTCCCCCGGCCTGCACCTACGCACTGGCACGAGAGAGGCCGGCTTGGACCTGGTTCCTTTCCACGAAATGTAACACGACAACCGGGGTAATTGAGCGCGCGTTAAAGAGCAGGGCGCAACCCCTTGCTGAATGTTCCAGAATGAAAGCGCTCTGAGGTCACTTCCTGTGCTCGGCCGTAACTGGAAGCGATTCAGTTTTGGGCCCAGGACGAGGACACGCAAAAGCGCCGAGTCACCGCCAAAGAACAAAACAGCACTGTTTAATCCCATTATGAGCTAATTAAAAAACGTTTCTTTTAGTTGTGGGTAACGGGGAGGGGTGAAAATAGGAATCTGAGGGAATTTACCACAATCATTACAACAGGGTCTGTTTTCCCAGGCGTTGGCGTGTCAAGATTAATAGCAAACAGTCTCCGATTGTGGCTGGCAGAGCTCTGTGGTTAATTAAATATTAACCTGATTAACTCCGATGGTATGCTGCATGTGTGAGTGGAACCCTTCTTCTTGTTGAGAAGGGGCTACCGTATAAAAAGTGTAGAAGTCATTGGCTTTGACCTTGATCAGTGGAGCAATGCAGCTGGCATTCATCAACGCCCATCTGGCAATACTTGATCCAAAGGTGCTTTTTCCATTTCAAATCGAACTTTCCCTCGTGAAAAATAACACACGAAAAATTGAAAGGAACACCAGGTACTGACTGCAACTACCTTCATGTCCCTGATAGAAATGACATCCCTGCAAGCATCTACTTGTGCGCAGAAAAAGAGAGAGAGGTTTTGGCTTCGGCTGGGGGAAGCATCCTTGAAAACAGCAACGTCAGTCGCTCTTAGTGAGCGGCTCCCTCAACAGTGAGTGGCAATAACGATATTTCACCACTAGGGGGCACTACGGCTGGCAATCCCAGTTCACTTCATGTTCATGTTTTTTCTGATATGGGCAGTTTGGTTTTGGATTTTCCACAAATAGTTCCCCAGATTTCAGGGGTTTTGCACCTTGAGTTTGAATTACAGGATTTCACAAACTCACCCCTGGAGCAGGAAGTGCTGGCTAAATTATTTGAAATGCTGTTTTCATGGGCAGAGATTCAGCTCGGTCAGTCCGCCTGCCTGAATGGATTTAGCCATTTGTAACTCGGCTGACACGATTGCTTCTGAGGCTGAAAGCTGACAAAGTTTGACGTGAATATGTGAAAACTGAGACAAATTGAATGCAGTTGAGTGCAAACTAAGTCCAGACCAGGCAGTAATGTGACGGTCTGCTCGAGGCCTTGTTTTATTCATTATGGATATGTTACTGAACCCTAGGACCTGTGCGCTACACTTTCCATCACAACGCCGTGTCCTAGACCCTGTGCTTAACTCTGTTACCCTGTACATCTCTGAGCTCTAACCCCGTCATCCACCCGGGGAATATGGGGCTATGTTTTTATTCTGAGAAGGACTGGTGGTGGTGTCCACTTCTAATATGCCCCTGCTTTAAGCACTGTGCTCTGCCTGTGCTGTGCTCTGTCTGTGCTCCAGTCCCTGTGCTGTGTCTGTGGTGCTGTGCTCCAGACCCTGTGCTGTGTCTGTGGTGCTGTGCTCCAGTCCCTGTGCTGTGTCTGTGGTGCTGTGCTCCAGTCCCTGTGCTCTGTCTGTGCTCCAGTCCCTGTGCTGTGTCTGTGGTGCTGTGCTCCAGACCCTGTGCTGTGTCTGTGGTGCTGTGCTCCAGTCCCTCTGCTGTGTCTGTGGTGCTGTGCTCCAGTCCCTGTGTTGTGTCTGTGGTGCTGTGCCTGGGCTGTGCTCCAGTCCCTGTGCTGTGCCTGTGCTGTGCTCTGTCTGTGCTCCAGTCCCTGTGCTGTGTCTGTGGTGCTGTGTCTGGGCTGTGCTCCAGTCCCTGTGCTATGTCTGTGGTGCTGTGCTCCAGTCCCTGTGCTATGTCTGTGGTGCTGTGCCTGGGCTGTGCTCCAGTCCCTGTGCTCTGCCGGAGGAGACTGACCTGGATGCGCAGGGAGGTTGAGGAGCTTTGGGGCGGCAGGCCGTGGTCGGTGGCGGTCACAGTGAAGGAGTACTCAGCTCTCTCTGAGTGGAGCAGGGGGGAGGACGAGCACAGCTCTCCTGTACTGGGGCTCAGG
Organism: Conger conger; assembly: GCF_963514075.1. NCBI lineage: Eukaryota > Metazoa > Chordata > Actinopteri > Anguilliformes > Congridae > Conger > Conger conger. Next base: position 8,744,387 of record NC_083772.1, read on the forward strand.
GAGAAACGCTCAGCCCTGGGACCTGCAGGAGAGAGAGAGAGAGAGAGAGAGAGTCACACACTGTGGGGAGTCAGAGTCAAACACTGTGGGGAGTCAGGGTCAGAGTCACACTGTGGGGAGTCAGAGACAGAGTCACACACTGTGGGGAGTCAGAGACAGAGTCACACACTGTGGGGAGTCAGAGTCACACACTATAGAGAGTCAGAGACAGAGTCAAACACAGTGGGGAGTCAGGGACAGAGTCAAACACTGTGGGGAGAGTAACACAGTAGTTGTCCCACCTGACAGGGAGTAGAAGACGGTTCCGTTCTCTCCCTCGTCCGGGTCTTTTGCCTGCACTGTCCCCAGCACAGAGCCGGCTTGCTGGCCCTCCATCACCTGCGGGGGCACACAGTTAGGAGTTAGGACCTCTCCTGGCAGTGCTGGGGTGAGGTGAATTGGGAACGGCTCCCCGGTGGTCTGACCTGCAGGAGCAGCTCCCTCCCCGCCTGGCTGTGGGTGAAGGTGGGGGCGTTGTCGTTCTCGTCCAGCACGGTGATGTGGGCGGTGCCCGTGGCACTGCGGGAGGGCGTGCCCCCGTCCTGCACCACCACCACCAGCTGGTACCCCGACTGCTGCTCCCTGTTCAGGGCCAGCCTGGTGCTGATCTCCCCTGGGAGAGGAGGAGCAGAGAGGAGGAGAAGAGGAGAGATTTAAAACTGCCCTTACCGGCACGCTTTAGACCTGACAGAACCACACAACACATCATGTGTAGAACACGGCATGAGCATGTACAAAGCACACTACATAAATTCAACCACTCCCCTCCCCACAGACAGTAAAACTGAAAGCATAAAAACAAGAGGAGAGGAAAAGAGGGGAGAAATGGGAGGACAGAATAGAATAGAGAGGAGAAGAGAGAGGGAAAGAGCGTTAGAGTGGGAGGGTGGCACTACATCACCTTGGGCAAGAGATTAATGCCGCAGCCAATAGGAGACTGCAGCCCCGATTACAGCCAAGTGTGGAGCTGAACCAGCATCACTGCACGGCTCATTCTGGGACAGAACCGGGCTGATTACAGCCCAGTGTGGGACAGAACCGGCCCGTTTACAGCCCAGTGTAGGACAGAACCGGCCCGTTTACAGCCCAGTGTGGGACAGAACCGGCCCGATTACAGCCCAGTGTGGGGAAGAACCGGCCCGATTACAGCCCAGTGTGGGGAAGAACCGGCCCGATTACAGCCCAGTGTGGGACAGAACCGGAATGTGGGGCAGAACCGGGGCGTGGGGCTGTTCACTGCTGTCAGACACAGCTGACTGCCCCCCAACAATGCAGCCCCAGCACAAGCCCTGTGGGTGAGCAGGAGGGCGGGGGTAAATGAGCCACATCCACTCCATCTGCCCAACGAGGAGGGAGAGAGGGAGAGAGGGAGGGGGAGAGAGGAAGAGGGAGAGAGGGGGAGGGGGAGAGGAAGAGAGGGAGAGAGAGAGCGACGGGGAGGGGGAGAGAGTGAGAGAGAGAGAGAGAGGGAGGGGGAGGGGAAGAGAGTGAGAGGAGAGGGAGTAGAGAGAGAGGGAGGGAGGGGGGAGTGGGAGAGAAGGAGGGGAGGGGGAGAGGAAGAGGGAGAGTGAGGGAGAGGGAGAGGGGGAGAGAGAGAGGGCGAGGCGGGATAGGGAGAGAGTGTGAGGGAGAGAGAGAGTGGGAGACAGAAAGAGAGAGGGAGGGAGGTGGGGAGAGAAAGGGAGAGGCGGGATAGGGAGAGAGAGAGGGAGGGAGGCAGAGAGGCAGAGAGAGAGAGAGTGTGGAAGAGAGAGAGAGAGTGGAGAGAGAGCCCTGGCTCACCTGTGTGTGCGTTGATGTGGAAGTGTTTGTCGGGGTGTAGGAGGCGGTAGGTGAGCTGGGCGTTGGGCCCTGCGTCGCGGTCGGAGGCAGAGACCCTGCCGAAGCCGCTCCCCGGGGGGCGGTTCTCCCGCACGGCCAGGAAGACGCGCTCCTGAGAGAGGCGCGGCGCGTTGTCGTTCACGTCCGTGACCGAGACCCTGACGGAGGCGCTGCCCGTCCTCCTGAGCGCCCCGCTGCCGGAGGTCACCAGCACCGTCAGCAGGTACAGGTCCTTGGCCTCGCGGTCCAGGGCGCTCTTCACGAACAGCCAGCCGCTCTCCGGGGCCACGCCGAACCCCGCCGCGTCCCCGTCCGGCCGCAGGTGGTACTCCAGCGGCCCCCCGCCGGCCCCGCCCGCCTCGCGGCTCAGCGCCCGCACCTGCAGGAAGCGCGCGCCCAGGGGCGTGTCCTCGCGCAGCTCCGCCCGGTACGCGTGCGTGTCGAAGGCGGGGCCCAGCGCGTCGCGCGCCTGCACGTGCACGGCCAGCGTGAGCGTGGCGCTGAGCTGGGGCGCCCCTCCGTCCCGCGCCCTCAGCAGCAGGTCGTACCGCGGAGCCCGCTCGTACGAGAGCGCCCCCGTCAGGCGCAGCTCCCCGCTCGCCCGGTCCACCGCGAAGGGCCGCGGCCCCGCCCCGTCCGCCAGCAGGTCGAAGCTCAGCCGCCCGTTGGGCCCGGAGTCGCGGTCCTCCGCCCGGGCGCGGTACACCACCGCCCCCATGGCGGTGGCCTCGGGCAGCAGGAGGGACTCGGAGGAGGAGGGCAGGAAGGCGGGGGCGTTGTCGTTGACGTCGGACACGGTGACGCGGACGCGCGCGCGGCCGAACGCCGGGGGGGAGCCCGACCGCGCCTGCACCTCCAGCTCCAGGGCGGGGCGCGCCTCGTGGTCCAGGGGCAGGCTGGTCCGCAGGGCGCCCGTCTCGGGGTCCACCGTGAAGCACCCGTCCGGGTCCCCGGAGTAGATGGCGTAGGTGATGTCCTTAGAGGCCCCTGCAGGAAAGAGACGCCCGCGTTAGTCACGCCCCACGTCCGGGATACAGCCGTCTGTCGATTGTCCCTGAAACTCCCGCCAGAAAGTTCTGGGTGTCCGAAATCAATGCGCAAAAGACAGAAAGAATGAATTTTTGATGAATGTCATTTCTAAGTGAGGTGCGTGTCCTGGCTGGCTGCCTGTTGGCACAGCCGACGGTGCCAAGGCTCACAGGAAGCCTTCCGGTGCCACAGAAACGCGTGCTTAGTGCTAGGGGTTAGCATCGCTAACGGCGGGGGGGTGTCGCCGGGCAACAGCCAAGGTCGCACGGCAACGGCCAAAACCCACCGCTCCTGCTGCTGGCCCTGACCACGCCCACGTGGGTGCCGCGCAGGACGTCCTCGGACACGGTGAAGAAGTACTGCGCCTGCTCGAACACGGGGGGCGCCACGGAGCCCGCCACCACGCTGATGTTCACCCGCGCGTTCACCGGGGCCGCCAGCCCGCCCCCGTCCTGGGCCGAGATCACCAGGGCGATGACGGAGTTCGCCTTCCCGTGGAGAGAGCGCGACAGGGAGACCACGCCTGCAGGGACACACGCAAACAACCCAGCAGCCAATCAGACGGCTCGTTCAGGCACGTCGGCCAATCAGACGGCTCGTTCAGGCACGTCGACCAATCAGACAGCGCGTACAGCCATCAAATGGTACATTCATACTGCTCCTGCTACACTGCAGGAAAATCAGAGTTGTTTTGCTAACACCTGCCAACACCTGCTTTTATGACACAAACTATCCACAAACCAATGAATATTGCTCGAAGGTATTAGTATTTATTCCATAGTTATTGTGACTGCGCTTACTGTCGTGGCCAGTCCCCACGCACCTGTGTCTTTGTTCAGGGTGAAGTAGCTGGAGCCGCTCCCCGGAACAACGCGATACGTCACCCTGCCGTTCTTCCCCACGTCGGGGTCGTGGGCCGTCACCTTGACGACGGAGGCCCCGGGCGGGCTCTGGGCACTCAGGCTGACGGCGTACTGCAGCGGGTAGAAGCTGGGCGCGTTGTCGTTGATGTCCTGCAGGGAGACCTTCACATAGGCCACGGAGCTCAGACCACCCTGTGGGGGAGACACGGGCGGTGACCTCGTCAGTCACACTGCGAAACGTATACAAGTGTTTCTGGTCTTGTAAGTCTCGGTCTTGTAAGGCCTTTTTCTTTCATGTAGAAAATATTTGGTTGTTTACTGTTACTGTTTGCTTGACGACTTAAATGTTTTATCCCACTGGCAAATCTTGAAATGAGTCAAACTGTCTTACCTCATTGTGGCAATATTTTTGTCTTACTTAGCAAAAAAAGTTAAATAATATTTTAGATCTCATTAGACAAACTTAGTTGAGATTGACTTATGTTTTGGTATTTGCCGTGCAGTAAATAACCCCAGGCCAAAACCCCGAGACACTCCGACAGAGGCAGGGCGCGGTTCAGCTCTTAATCAAAGCGATTAAAAATGTGGCCCCTTTTCAAAGGTCGTTGACGAACACAAATTCGGCTGCGTCACCCCATCCAGGCTGTCCCAGCATAGAGGACGTGTTTGAGGTGGGGCAGGAGCCAGAGCACTGGGGGGGGGCAGGAGCCAGGGCGCGGGGGGGGATTATGGCACCTCTGCACTCACTCACTCTTCGCTGGCTGTTCACTGGGACGGAGCACCCACAAGCCCCTGTGCGTGTCAAAACGCAGTGAGCGTGAACAGGGCAGCCCAAGGGGAACAAATGGCCCAAAGCTCCCGCTAATTAAGCCCCGCGGGCCCGTGGTTACCTCAACACCACCGCAGAGACTTCCTTTCATTTCTCTTGGCCTGCCCTTTACCGTGTTACCCTTTACCACCTCGCCGCAGCGCGGGGCACAGGACGCAGAGTCTGACTTTCCCCTCCGTCGTGCTCCTCGCGAGAGTGCGCTGGCTGCTCTGTGGTACTGGCCTGCGCCCAAACCAGGGAAGGGCATGTATTTGATAACTAATTCAGGTCGCTTGCGTATTTGTATTGTATGTTTTATAGTTCTGTGCCACCCACAAAGCAAATGCATAACTCCGCTATTTAGAGGATTGTTTATGGATACATTTATCTGGCAGGTATTCAAAACTAAGTACATGTTTTGTGTATTTTTTCCTTGAGTAAAAACCCTCCCTGCCCCTCTATAATGGTTTCCTTGTGTTTTGCACTTGTGTTATATAGGGGGGAGGGGGGTTGTTAAGGTGTTTCCACCTACACACGTTTGTGTTATGGTGTGTTTGGTACAGTGGTAATATCCCCTACACGTGTGTGTTATGGTGGGTTTGGTACTGTGGTAATATCCCCTACACGTGTGTGTTATGGTGGGTATGGTACAGTGGTAATATCCCCCTACACGTGTGTGTTATGGTGGGTATGGTACAGTGGTAATATCCCCTACACGTGTGTGTTATGGTGGGTTTGGTACTGTGGTAATATCCCCTACACGTGTGTGTTATGGTGGGTATGGTACAGTGGTAATATCCCCCTACACACGTGTGTGTTATGGTGGGTATGGTAAAGTGGTAGTATCCCCCTACACACGTGTGTTATGGTGGGTATGGTAAAGTGGTAATATCCCCCTACACGTGTGTGTTATGGTGGGTATGGTACAGTGGTAATATCCCCTACACGTGTGTGTTATGGTGGGTATGGTACAGTGGTAATATCCCCTACACGTGTGTGTTATGGTGGGTTTGGTACTGTGGTAATATCCCCTACACGTGTGTGTTATGGTGGGTATGGTACAGTGGTAGTATCCCCCTACACGTGTGTGTTATGGTGGGTATGGTACAGTGGTAGTATCCCCCTACACGTGTGTGTTATGGTGGGTATGATACAGTGGTAATATCCCCCTACACGTGTGTGAAACGGGGGGTTTGGTACAGTGGTAATATCCCCTACACGTGTGTGAAACGGGGGGTTTGGTGAGGTTGTGGTTATTTGGGCTCACCCCATCCACGGCGGTGATGGTGAAGTCGTAGCTGGGCGGGCCCTGGTCTCGGTCCAGCCCCTCGGAGGTGCAGATCTGACCCGTCTCCCTGTCGACGGTGAACTGGGAGGGGGGGGTGCCGCTGATGCCCGAGCCCATGGAGTACGTCAGAGTTCCGAAAGAGCCGCCATCCGCGTCGGTCGCCGTCACCTGCGGAGAACGACAGGAAGAGGCGGGGTCAGGCACACTACACACAGGAAGAGGCTGGGTCAGGCACACTACGCACAGGAAGAGGCGGAGTCAGGCACACCACACTGTGGGTGTGTAGCGTAGTGGTTAAGGTAAATGGTAAATGGTAAATGGTTGGCATTTATATAGCGCCTTTATCCAAAGCGCTGTACAATTGATGCTTCTCATTCACCCATTCATACACACACTCACACACCAACGGTGATTGGCTGCCATGCAAGGCGCCAACCAGCTCGTCAGGAGCATTTGGGGGTTAGGTGTCTTGCTCAGAGACACTTCCACACAGCCCGGGCGGGGGATCGAACCGGCAACCCTCCGACTGCCAGACGACTGCCCTTACTGCCTGAGCCATGTCGCACCCTGGCACCCTGACTGGGACACGCAAGGTCGGTGGTTCTAATTCCGGTGTAGCCACAATAAGATCCGCACAGCCGTTGGGCCCTTGAGCAAGGCCCTTAACCCTGTATTGCTCCATTGTCTCCTGCTTACGTTGCTCTGGATAAGAGCGTCTGCCAAATGCCAAAAATAATAATGTAATACACACAGGAACGGGTGGAGTCAGGCAAACTACACACAGGAAGAGTGCACTACACACAGGAAGGGGTGGAGTCAGTCTCAGGACACACATGAGTCAGGCCCATGCCGCCTCAGTTCCTGTGGAAAAGCTTGTGTAACTTCTCAAATTGAAATGTTAACTGATGTTCTAAAGATCATCCCCACATGACATAAGTGCGATTGATTATGTAAAACCAAGAGCAGTTCTCCATTAGTCACGTAAAGAAGTCCCTGTTGGTCTGCTGCTCACGTTACACTCTTTGAGATTTTGGATTGGGGAGCATAACCCTCCCAGCACATGCATACAAACACGCAGACCGCATGCACACACACACACACACACACACACACACGCAGAGTCACACATGCAGGTACACACGCACGTATTCACACACATGCACACTTGCACGCACACGCACACACACACACACACACACACACACACCGGGAGCATTAGGAAAGTCCTGGCCCCCACTTCGGGGGCTGTGGGTCTGTGAAACGGTGCCAGCACAGAGACCCATCTGGTCCCGCTTGGCAGGCGGTGGTGCTGGGTGTTTCGGAGAGGAGGGGGGGGGGGGGGGGTCGGCTGGATGGCTTTCACAGACCCCCGCGCTCCTACGAGGCCTGGGCCGCCGCCAGGCCGGGTGGAAGGCGGGGCCGCCGGCGGGACGAGGCGGTGACAGGACCGGCCCGATCACAGCGAGGTTCGGCGCTGTTCGGCTCATGTGACGCGCTCCGCACGGCTCTGCCTTTCGTACGCGGCGCGGGTCCTGATGCATGCTGGGATTGGACGGGGGGGGGCTCCGGAGGCCCACTGTGAGGGGGCGGGCTCAATTACCGCCACGGCTCCCTAGGCGACGCTACGCAAACAAGCCAATCAGAACGCACCGCTGGGCAGCGGCGGGATAATTGTTTGCAAGTGTTGCCCCCTCACTGGAGCTGGAGGGAGATTACATCTCTCTCTCTCTCTCCCTCTCTCACCCTACTGCTCCTTTCTCTCTCTACCTTTCTCCATCTCTCTCTCTGTCACTATCACTACACACGCTAGAGAAGTGTTTTGTCTGGTCTAAATTATACCCAAACAATGGGGCACATGACCGGGACACGCAAAGGTCGGTGGTTCGATTCGCAGCGTAGCCACAGTAAGATCCGCACAGCCGTCGGGCCCTTGAGCGAGGCCCTTAACCCCCACAAATGGCTCAAGGCGGGATTGCTCCTGCTTAGTCTAATCAACTATAAGTCACTTTAGATAGAAGCATCAACTAAATAACATGTAAAAACAGGACGCATTCAGCAAACAAACAACACCAAACCTGTGCCAATGCCATCCACACGCACCATAGCTTGTGCTATCCACATGCCAAGTGCCATAAACAAGCACAATAAATGAGTTAATAAATACGAATGAACGGAGGGGATAATCAGGAGCGCTGCTCTTGACAGCAGGTATCAGGGTGCCTGCAGTCAGACGCACGGTGGCTCATTAAAATGGACGCCCGGGTGTGGCAGTAAGGGCACGGTGTCTGTGCGCCCTGGAGGGACACGGGTCTGAGAGGGGGCCCCGGAGTGCTGAGAGAGGGGAGGGGGCCCGGGAACCGAACACAGAACCGGGGACGAGAGTTAGTGCAGCCCGGAACGTTCCGCCGCTGAAGCCAGAGCCCCCAAAGCGTGCCCAAAAAATGCTTTCAGATCCAGGGAGGGGGGCAACGTTATTAATAAACATGGCTTCTTTTCTTCTGCCTTGCGTGACAAAATCTGGAGCCGGGAGAGAGAGGGGCGGGGGGGGGGGGAGGCTCGCGGTCACGGACTGGGGGGGGGGGGGGGGGTTCAGAGATCTGCTGTGAGAATGGATGCGTTTTTCCATGAAGTCCTGGAGCGTGTAAAGAGAGAGAGAGGGGGGAGAGTCCAGAGATCTGCTGTGAGAATGGATGCGTTTTTCCATGAAGTCCTGGAGCGTGTAAAGAGAGAGGGCGGGGTGGGGGGGGGGGTTGTGGCTCCTGTGGGGTTGTCGTGTGCAAGCGAGCAATGAACACCCCCTTTACACCCCCCCCCCTCCCCCTCCCGATCGCATTCTAGGAAAAATGTCCTCTCTTGTGACCAAGCCTGATCGTGGCAGGTCCTGAATGTGTGCCCCATTCAAATCCTTTCCATTTCAGCTCAGGAACGGCCACAAAGCGCTTATTTTCATAGGCACACCGCTTTCATAAAACTTTGGCTTGCAGACCGTGTTAAATATTTATGATATGACAGCAAAAAAAAAAAAATGTAGCAGGAACAATCTCGCACCTGGAAGTGTGGAGAGAAAGAGAGAGACCTGTAACTGAAAATGGACGGGTGCCCGTTTCTTTTGTTTTTCTGGTTACCTCCTTTTTTAATTTGCAAACCACGCTTAAACACAAAGAAATAACGGAGACTAGAAACGCATTTTTACAACGGATCACTTCCTGATTACACGGCGTTCGTAGCACTGATGAAGGAGACCGATGGGGAGGCCAAACCGGAGAGATGGTGTTTGGAGAGATCGGCGGGAAGACACTGTAACGGGGTGGAAGAAAGCTGACTCTCTGCTGGAGAGGTAAGAGTAGAGTACAGATCGGGGATTGACAGATTTGCGGAGGTATGTATGCGGGAGAAATTGAAAGCGCTGGGTGCTTACGGGGTGAGTTCATGTCGAGTTCAGCCTAGGCTCATCTCCTTTATTGGGGTTTGCGAGCTGACACTGAATATGCCTTTGAATTGTGGAGCTTCAGGAGACCCAGTCAAGGACACTGGGCTGTTATCTGCAATGTTATCTTTTTCCCCGCAAAAAAAAAAACCTCACTTCCAAAAACCTCTCTGTACCTCATCAACAGAGCTTAATGTCCCACCGTGCACA